>NW_028136865.1:0-33994 GCF_965140915.1 Aythya marila | reverse complement strand
GTTCTCAAAAAGCCACAATTTACGCTTTTTCACCATGATGACCAACATGAACCAAACGAAAACCCAAAGGAGACCCCAAAACACGTCAAAAACACCCCAACAAAGAACTGGATCAAAAACAAAAACAAAAACAAAAACAAAACAAAAACAAAAACTATGAATTTCCCCGCAAAACCACCCTAAACTCACCTGATCTTCTCCAAATCGACATTTCACTCCCATTCACCATAATGACAAACAAGAACCCAACGAAAACCAATGAAGAACCCAAAACACCTCAAAACCACAGTACAATCAAAACAAAATGCAACAGAGAACCCAAAACACATTAGAAACACCCCAGAAAAGATCGGGACCACCCCTAAAACAGAAGAAAACCCTAAAAAACAGAAGAAATCCCCCAAAACCATAGAGCCACCCTAAAGCCACCCTAAAACTACCCGATGTTCTCTAAAACCTACAATTTACCCTTTTCCACCATGATGACCACGGAAAACCCAACGAAGCCCAAGGGAGACCACAAAACACGTCAAAAACACCCCAAAAAAGAACAGGATAACCCCTAAAAACGAAAGAAAACCCCAAAAGCCATAGATCCACACCAAAAGTCCCCCTAAACCTACCTGATGTTCTCCAAAAGCCACAATTTACGCTTTTTCACCATGATGACCAACATGAACCAAACGAAAACCCAAAGGAGACCCCAAAACACGTCAAAAACACCCCAGAAAAGAAAGGGATCACCCCCAAAATTGGAAGAAAATCCCTCAAAATCATAGATCCACCCCAAAACAGCCGTAAACCTACCTGATGTTCTCCAAAACCCACAATTTACCCTTTTCCACCATGATGACCACGGAAAACACAATGAAACCCAACGGAGACCCCAAAACAAGTCAAAAACACCCCAAACAAGAACGGGTTAACCCCTAAAAACGAAAGAAAACACCAAAAGCCATAGATCCACCCCAAAACCACCCTAAACCTACCTGATGTTCTCCAAAACCAACAATTTAAACTTTTCCACCATAATGACCACGGAAAACCCAACGAAACCCAACGGAGACCCCAAAACGCGTCAAAAACACGCCAAAAAAGAACTGGATAAGAAGAAAAAAACCCAAAGCTATGAATTTTCCCCCCAAACCACCCTAAACTCACCTGATCTTCTCCAAAACCAAAAATGCACTTCCATTTACCTTAACGACAGACGAGAACCTAACGAAACCCAAGGGAGACCCAAAAACACGTCAAAAACACCTTAAACAAGAACAGGATCACCCCCCAAAACGAAAGAAAACCCCAAAAAGCACGGATCCAATCCCCAAACCACCCTAAACCTACCTGATGTTCTCCAAATCCCAAAGTCCACTCCCAACCACCATAAAACCCATTAGGAACTCAACAAAACGAAAGGGAAACCCCAAAACACCTCAAAACAACCCCAAAATCAACCCAGATCCTAAAAAAAAAAATAAAAAAATGCCATGATTTCACCCCCAAAAAACCATAAACCTACCTGATCTTCTCCAAAACCCACAATCCACTCCTATTTAACATAATGACCAACAAGAACAAAACAAAACGCAACGGAGAACCCAAAACACATTAGAAACACCCCAGAAAAGATCGGGACCACCCCAAAAACAGAAGAAAACCCTAAAAAACAGAAGAAATCCCCAAAACCATAGATTCACCCCCCAAAAAACCTTAAACTCACCTGATGTTCTACAAAACCCACAATTTAATATTTTCCACCATGATGACCACGGAAAACCCAACGAAGCCCAAGGGAGACCACAAAACACGTCAAAAACACCCAAACAAGAACAGGATCACCCCCCAAAACGAAAGAAAACCCCAAAAAGCACGGATCCAATCCCAAAACCACCCTAAACCTACCTGATGTTCTCAAAAAGCCACAATTTACGCTTTTTCACCATGATGACCAACATGAACCAAACGAAAACCCAAAGGAGACCCCAAAACACGTCAAAAACACCCCAACAAAGAACTGGATCAAAAACAAAAACAAAAACAAAAACAAAAACAAAAACAAAAACTATGAATTTCCCCGCAAAACCACCCTAAACTCACCTGATCTTCTCCAAATCGACATTTCACTCCCATTCACCATAATGACAAACAAGAACCCAACGAAAACCAATGAAGAACCCAAAAACACCTCAAAACCACAGTACAATCAAAACAAAATGCAACAGAGAACCCAAAACACATTAGAAACACCCCAGAAAAGATCGGGACCACCCCTAAAACAGAAGAAAACCCTAAAAAACAGAAGAAATCCCCCAAAACCATAGAGCCACCCTAAAGCCACCCTAAAACTACCCGATGTTCTCTAAAACCTACAATTTACCCTTTTCCACCATGATGACCACGGAAAACCCAACGAAGCCCAAGGGAGACCACAAAACACGTCAAAAACACCCCAAAAAAGAACAGGATAACCCCTAAAAACGAAAGAAAACCCCAAAAGCCATAGATCCACACCAAAAGTCCCCCTAAACCTACCTGATGTTCTCCAAAAGCCACAATTTACGCTTTTTCACCATGATGACCAACATGAACCAAACGAAAACCCAAAGGAGACCCCAAAACACGTCAAAAACACCCCAGAAAAGAAAGGGATCACCCCCAAAATTGGAAGAAAATCCCTCAAAATCATAGATCCACCCCAAAACAGCCGTAAACCTACCTGATGTTCTCCAAAACCCACAATTTACCCTTTTCCACCATGATGACCACGGAAAACACAATGAAACCCAACGGAGACCCCAAAACAAGTCAAAAACACCCCAAACAAGAACGGGTTAACCCCTAAAAACGAAAGAAAACACCAAAAGCCATAGATCCACCCCAAAACCACCCTAAACCTACCTGATGTTCTCCAAAACCAACAATTTAAACTTTTCCACCATAATGACCACGGAAAACCCAACGAAACCCAACGGAGACCCCAAAACGCGTCAAAAACACGCCAAAAAAGAACTGGATAAGAAGAAAAAAACCCAAAGCTATGAATTTTCCCCCCAAACCACCCTAAACTCACCTGATCTTCTCCAAAACCAAAAATGCACTTCCATTTACCTTAACGACAGACGAGAACCTAACGAAACCCAAGGGAGACCCAAAAACACGTCAAAAACACCTTAAACAAGAACAGGATCACCCCCCAAAACGAAAGAAAACCCCAAAAAGCACGGATCCAATCCCCAAACCACCCTAAACCTACCTGATGTTCTCCAAATCCCAAAGTCCACTCCCAACCACCATAAAACCCATTAGGAACTCAACAAAACGAAAGGGAAACCCCAAAACACCTCAAAACAACCCCAAAATCAACCCAGATCCTA
Source organism: Aythya marila (assembly GCF_965140915.1). Classification (NCBI taxonomy): domain Eukaryota; kingdom Metazoa; phylum Chordata; class Aves; order Anseriformes; family Anatidae; genus Aythya; species Aythya marila. The sequence goes on along the minus strand of NW_028136865.1, from coordinate 30,620 downwards.
AAAAAAAAAATAAAAAAATGCCATGATTTCACCCCCAAAAAACCATAAACCTACCTGATCTTCTCCAAAACCCACAATCCACTCCTATTTAACATAATGACCAACAAGAACAAAACAAAACGCAACGGAGAACCCAAAACACATTAGAAACACCCCAGAAAAGATCGGGACCACCCCAAAAACAGAAGAAAACCCTAAAAAACAGAAGAAATCCCCCAAAACCATAGATTCACCCCCCAAAAAACCTTAAACTCACCTGATGTTCTACAAAACCCACAATTTAATATTTTCCACCATGATGACCACGGAAAACCCAACGAAGCCCAAGGGAGACCACAAAACACGTCAAAAACACCCAAACAAGAACAGGATCACCCCCCAAAACGAAAGAAAACCCCAAAAAGCACGGATCCAATCCCAAAACCACCCTAAACCTACCTGATGTTCTCCAAAAGCCACAATTTACGCTTTTTCACCATGATGACCAACATGAACCAAACGAAAACCCAAAGGAGACCCCAAAACACGTCAAAAACACCCCAACAAAGAACTGGATCAAAAACAAAAACAAAAACAAAAACAAAAACAAAAACAAAAACTATGAATTTCCCCGCAAAACCACCCTAAACTCACCTGATCTTCTCCAAATCGACATTTCACTCCCATTCACCATAATGACAAACAAGAACCCAACGAAAACCAATGAAGAACCCAAAACACCTCAAAACCACAGTACAATCAAAACAAAATGCAACAGAGAACCCAAAACACATTAGAAACACCCCAGAAAAGATCGGGACCACCCCTAAAACAGAAGAAAACCCTAAAAAACAGAAGAAATCCCCCAAAACCATAGAGCCACCCTAAAGCCACCCTAAAACTACCCGATGTTCTCTAAAACCTACAATTTACCCTTTTCCACCATGATGACCACGGAAAACCCAACGAAGCCCAAGGGAGACCACAAAACACGTCAAAAACACCCCAAAAAAGAACAGGATAACCCCTAAAAACGAAAGAAAACCCCAAAAGCCATAGATCCACACCAAAAGTCCCCCTAAACCTACCTGATGTTCTCCAAAAGCCACAATTTACGCTTTTTCACCATGATGACCAACATGAACCAAACGAAAACCCAAAGGAGACCCCAAAACACGTCAAAAACACCCCAGAAAAGAAAGGGATCACCCCCAAAATTGGAAGAAAATCCCTCAAAATCATAGATCCACCCCAAAACAGCCGTAAACCTACCTGATGTTCTCCAAAACCCACAATTTACCCTTTTCCACCATGATGACCACGGAAAACACAATGAAACCCAACGGAGACCCCAAAACAAGTCAAAAACACCCCAAACAAGAACGGGTTAACCCCTAAAAACGAAAGAAAACACCAAAAGCCATAGATCCACCCCAAAACCACCCTAAACCTACCTGATGTTCTCCAAAACCAACAATTTAAACTTTTCCACCATAATGACCACGGAAAACCCAACGAAACCCAACGGAGACCCCAAAACGCGTCAAAAACACGCCAAAAAAGAACTGGATAAGAAGAAAAAAACCCAAAGCTATGAATTTTCCCCCCAAACCACCCTAAACTCACCTGATCTTCTCCAAAACCAAAAATGCACTTCCATTTACCTTAACGACAGACGAGAACCTAACGAAACCCAAGGGAGACCCAAAAACACGTCAAAAACACCTTAAACAAGAACAGGATCACCCCCCAAAACGAAAGAAAACCCCAAAAAGCACGGATCCAATCCCCAAACCACCCTAAACCTACCTGATGTTCTCCAAATCCCAAAGTCCACTCCCAACCACCATAAAACCCATTAGGAACTCAACAAAACGAAAGGGAAACCCCAAAACACCTCAAAACAACCCCAAAATCAACCCAGATCCTAAAAAAAAAAATAAAAAAATGCCATGATTTCACCCCCAAAAAACCATAAACCTACCTGATCTTCTCCAAAACCCACAATCCACTCCTATTTAACATAATGACCAACAAGAACAAAACAAAACGCAACGGAGAACCCAAAACACATTAGAAACACCCCAGAAAAGATCGGGACCACCCCAAAAACAGAAGAAAACCCTAAAAAACAGAAGAAATCCCCCAAAACCATAGATTCACCCCCCAAAAAACCTTAAACTCACCTGATGTTCTACAAAACCCACAATTTAATATTTTCCACCATGATGACCACGGAAAACCCAACGAAGCCCAAGGGAGACCACAAAACACGTCAAAAACACCCAAACAAGAACAGGATCACCCCCCAAAACGAAAGAAAACCCCAAAAAGCACGGATCCAATCCCCAAACCACCCTAAACCTACCTGATGTTCTCCAAAAGCCACAATTTACGCTTTTTCACCATGATGACCAACATGAACCAAACGAAAACCCAAAGGAGACCCCAAAACACGTCAAAAACACCCCAACAAAGAACTGGATCAAAAACAAAAACAAAAACAAAAACAAAAACAAAAACAAAAACAAAAACAAAAACTATGAATTTCCCCGCAAAACCACCCTAAACTCACCTGATCTTCTCCAAATCGACATTTCACTCCCATTCACCATAATGACAAACAAGAACCCAACGAAAACCAATGAAGAACCCAAAACACCTCAAAACCACAGTACAATCAAAACAAAATGCAACAGAGAACCCAAAACACATTAGAAACACCCCAGAAAAGATCGGGACCACCCCTAAAACAGAAGAAAACCCTAAAAAACAGAAGAAATCCCCCAAAACCATAGAGCCACCCTAAAGCCACCCTAAAACTACCCGATGTTCTCTAAAACCTACAATTTACCCTTTTCCACCATGATGACCACGGAAAACCCAACGAAGCCCAAGGGAGACCACAAAACACGTCAAAAACACCCCAAAAAAGAACAGGATAACCCCTAAAAACGAAAGAAAACCCCAAAAGCCATAGATCCACACCAAAAGTCCCCCTAAACCTACCTGATGTTCTCCAAAAGCCACAATTTACGCTTTTTCACCATGATGACCAACATGAACCAAACGAAAACCCAAAGGAGACCCCAAAACACGTCAAAAACACCCCAGAAAAGAAAGGGATCACCCCCAAAATTGGAAGAAAATCCCTCAAAATCATAGATCCACCCCAAAACAGCCGTAAACCTACCTGATGTTCTCCAAAACCCACAATTTACCCTTTTCCACCATGATGACCACGGAAAACACAATGAAACCCAACGGAGACCCCAAAACAAGTCAAAAACACCCCAAACAAGAACGGGTTAACCCCTAAAAACGAAAGAAAACACCAAAAGCCATAGATCCACCCCAAAACCACCCTAAACCTACCTGATGTTCTCCAAAACCAACAATTTAAACTTTTCCACCATAATGACCACGGAAAACCCAACGAAACCCAACGGAGACCCCAAAACGCGTCAAAAACACGCCAAAAAAGAACTGGATAAGAAGAAAAAAACCCAAAGCTATGAATTTTCCCCCCAAACCACCCTAAACTCACCTGATCTTCTCCAAAACCAAAAATGCACTTCCATTTACCTTAACGACAGACGAGAACCTAACGAAACCCAAGGGAGACCCAAAAACACGTCAAAAACACCTTAAACAAGAACAGGATCACCCCCCAAAACGAAAGAAAACCCCAAAAAGCACGGATCCAATCCCCAAACCACCCTAAACCTACCTGATGTTCTCCAAATCCCAAAGTCCACTCCCAACCACCATAAAACCCATTAGGAACTCAACAAAACGAAAGGGAAACCCCAAAACACCTCAAAACAACCCCAAAATCAACCCAGATCCTAAAAAAAAAAATAAAAAAATGCCATGATTTCACCCCCAAAAAACCATAAACCTACCTGATCTTCTCCAAAACCCACAATCCACTCCTATTTAACATAATGACCAACAAGAACAAAACAAAACGCAACGGAGAACCCAAAACACATTAGAAACACCCCAGAAAAGATCGGGACCACCCCAAAAACAGAAGAAAACCCTAAAAAACAGAAGAAATCCCCCAAAACCATAGATTCACCCCCCAAAAAACCTTAAACTCACCTGATGTTCTACAAAACCCACAATTTAATATTTTCCACCATGATGACCACGGAAAACCCAACGAAGCCCAAGGGAGACCCCAAACCACGTCAAAAACACCCAAACAAGAACAGGATCACCCCCCAAAACGAAAGAAAACCCCAAAAAGCACGGATCCAATCCCCAAACCACCCTAAACCTACCTGATGTTCTCCAAAAGCCACAATTTACGCTTTTTCACCATGATGACCAACATGAACCAAACGAAAACCCAAAGGAGACCCCAAAACACGTCAAAAACACCCCAACAAAGAACTGGATCAAAAACAAAAACAAAAACAAAAACAAAAACAAAAACAAAAACTATGAATTTCCCCGCAAAACCACCCTAAACTCACCTGATCTTCTCCAAATCGACATTTCACTCCCATTCACCATAATGACAAACAAGAACCCAACGAAAACCAATGAAGAACCCAAAACACCTCAAAACCACAGTACAATCAAAACAAAATGCAACAGAGAACCCAAAACACATTAGAAACACCCCAGAAAAGATCGGGACCACCCCTAAAACAGAAGAAAACCCTAAAAAACAGAAGAAATCCCCCAAAACCATAGAGCCACCCTAAAGCCACCCTAAAACTACCCGATGTTCTCTAAAACCTACAATTTACCCTTTTCCACCATGATGACCACGGAAAACCCAACGAAGCCCAAGGGAGACCACAAAACACGTCAAAAACACCCCAAAAAAGAACAGGATAACCCCTAAAAACGAAAGAAAACCCCAAAAGCCATAGATCCACACCAAAAGTCCCCCTAAACCTACCTGATGTTCTCCAAAAGCCACAATTTACGCTTTTTCACCATGATGACCAACATGAACCAAACGAAAACCCAAAGGAGACCCCAAAACACGTCAAAAACACCCCAGAAAAGAAAGGGATCACCCCCAAAATTGGAAGAAAATCCCTCAAAATCATAGATCCACCCCAAAACAGCCGTAAACCTACCTGATGTTCTCCAAAACCCACAATTTACCCTTTTCCACCATGATGACCACGGAAAACACAATGAAACCCAACGGAGACCCCAAAACAAGTCAAAAACACCCCAAACAAGAACGGGTTAACCCCTAAAAACGAAAGAAAACACCAAAAGCCATAGATCCACCCCAAAACCACCCTAAACCTACCTGATGTTCTCCAAAACCAACAATTTAAACTTTTCCACCATAATGACCACGGAAAACCCAACGAAACCCAACGGAGACCCCAAAACGCGTCAAAAACACGCCAAAAAAGAACTGGATAAGAAGAAAAAAACCCAAAGCTATGAATTTTCCCCCCAAACCACCCTAAACTCACCTGATCTTCTCCAAAACCAAAAATGCACTTCCATTTACCTTAACGACAGACGAGAACCTAACGAAACCCAAGGGAGACCCAAAAACACGTCAAAAACACCTTAAACAAGAACAGGATCACCCCCCAAAACGAAAGAAAACCCCAAAAAGCACGGATCCAATCCCCAAACCACCCTAAACCTACCTGATGTTCTCCAAATCCCAAAGTCCACTCCCAACCACCATAAAACCCATTAGGAACTCAACAAAACGAAAGGGAAACCCCAAAACACCTCAAAACAACCCCAAAATCAACCCAGATCCTAAAAAAAAAAATAAAAAAATGCCATGATTTCACCCCCAAAAAACCATAAACCTACCTGATCTTCTCCAAAACCCACAATCCACTCCTATTTAACATAATGACCAACAAGAACAAAACAAAACGCAACGGAGAACCCAAAACACATTAGAAACACCCCAGAAAAGATCGGGACCACCCCAAAAACAGAAGAAAACCCTAAAAAACAGAAGAAATCCCCCAAAACCATAGATTCACCCCCCAAAAAACCTTAAACTCACCTGATGTTCTACAAAACCCACAATTTAATATTTTCCACCATGATGACCACGGAAAACCCAACGAAGCCCAAGGGAGACCCCAAACCACGTCAAAAACACCCAAACAAGAACAGGATCACCCCCAAAAACGAAAGAAAACCCCAAAAAGCACGGATCCAATCCCCAAACCACCCTAAACCTACCTGATGTTCTCCAAAAGCCACAATTTACGCTTTTTCACCATGATGACCAACATGAACCAAACGAAAACCCAAAGGAGACCCCAAAACACGTCAAAAACACCCCAACAAAGAACTGGATCAAAAACAAAAACAAAAACAAAAACAAAAACAAAAACAAAAACTATGAATTTCCCCGCAAAACCACCCTAAACTCACCTGATCTTCTCCAAATCGACATTTCACTCCCATTCACCATAATGACAAACAAGAACCCAACGAAAACCAATGAAGAACCCAAAACACCTCAAAACCACAGTACAATCAAAACAAAATGCAACAGAGAACCCAAAACACATTAGAAACACCCCAGAAAAGATCGGGACCACCCCTAAAACAGAAGAAAACCCTAAAAAACAGAAGAAATCCCCCAAAACCATAGAGCCACCCTAAAGCCACCCTAAAACTACCCGATGTTCTCTAAAACCTACAATTTACCCTTTTCCACCATGATGACCATGGAAAACCCAACGAAGCCCAAGGGAGACCACAAAACACGTCAAAAACACCCCAAAAAAGAACAGGATAACCCCTAAAAACGAAAGAAAACCCCAAAAGCCATAGATCCACACCAAAAGTCCCCCTAAACCTACCTGATGTTCTCCAAAAGCCACAATTTACGCTTTTTCACCATGATGACCAACATGAACCAAACGAAAACCCAAAGGAGACCCCAAAACACGTCAAAAACACCCCAGAAAAGAAAGGGATCACCCCCAAAATTGGAAGAAAATCCCTCAAAATCATAGATCCACCCCAAAACAGCCGTAAACCTACCTGATGTTCTCCAAAACCCACAATTTACCCTTTTCCACCATGATGACCACGGAAAACACAATGAAACCCAACGGAGACCCCAAAACAAGTCAAAAACACCCCAAACAAGAACGGGTTAACCCCTAAAAACGAAAGAAAACACCAAAAGCCATAGATCCACCCCAAAACCACCCTAAACCTACCTGATGTTCTCCAAAACCAACAATTTAAACTTTTCCACCATAATGACCACGGAAAACCCAACGAAACCCAACGGAGACCCCAAAACGCGTCAAAAACACGCCAAAAAAGAACTGGATAAGAAGAAAAAAACCCAAAGCTATGAATTTTCCCCCCAAACCACCCTAAACTCACCTGATCTTCTCCAAAACCAAAAATGCACTTCCATTTACCTTAACGACAGACGAGAACCTAACGAAACCCAAGGGAGACCCAAAAACACGTCAAAAACACCTTAAACAAGAACAGGATCACCCCCCAAAACGAAAGAAAACCCCAAAAAGCACGGATCCAATCCCCAAACCACCCTAAACCTACCTGATGTTCTCCAAATCCCAAAGTCCACTCCCAACCACCATAAAACCCATTAGGAACTCAACAAAACGAAAGGGAAACCCCAAAACACCTCAAAACAACCCCAAAATCAACCCAGATCCTAAAAAAAAAAATAAAAAAATGCCATGATTTCACCCCCAAAAAACCATAAACCTACCTGATCTTCTCCAAAACCCACAATCCACTCCTATTTAACATAATGACCAACAAGAACAAAACAAAACGCAACGGAGAACCCAAAACACATTAGAAACACCCCAGAAAAGATCGGGACCACCCCAAAAACAGAAGAAAACCCTAAAAAACAGAAGAAATCCCCCAAAACCATAGATTCACCCCCCAAAAAACCTTAAACTCACCTGATGTTCTACAAAACCCACAATTTAATATTTTCCACCATGATGACCACGGAAAACCCAACGAAGCCCAAGGGAGACCCCAAACCACGTCAAAAACACCCAAACAAGAACAGGATCACCCTCCAAAACGAAAGAAAACCCCAAAAAGCACGGATCCAATCCCCAAACCACCCTAAACCTACCTGATGTTCTCCAAATCCCAAAGTCCACTCCCAACCACCATAAAACCCATTAGGAACTCAACAAAACGAAAGGGAAACCCCAAAACACCTCAAAACAACCCCAAAATCAACCCAGATCCTAAAAAAAAAATAACAAAATGCCATGATTTCACCCCCAAAAAGCCATAAACCTACCTGATCTTCTCCAAAACCCACAATCCACTCCTATTTAACATAATGACCAACAAGAACAAAACAAAACGCAACGGAGAACCCAAAACACGTCAAAAACACCCCAGAAAAGATCGGGACCACCCCAAAAACAGAAGAAAACCCTAAAAAAAACAGAAGAAATCCCCCAAAACCATAGATTCACCCCCCAGAAAACCTTAAACTCACCTGATGTTCTACAAAACCCACAATTTAATATTTTCCACCATGATGACCACGAAAAACACAACGAAGCCCAAGTGAGACCACAAACCACGTCAAAAACACCCAAACAAGAACAGGATCACCCCCAAAAACGAAAGAAAACCCCAAAAAGCACGGATCCAATCCCAAAACCACCCTAAACCTACCTGATGTTCTCCAAAAGCCACAATTTAAACTTTTCCACCATGATGACCACGGAAAACCCAACAAAACCTAAAAGAGACCCCAAAACACGTCAAAAACACCCCAAAGAAGAACTGCATCACCCCAACACTAGAAGAAAACCCCAAATACCATGAATCCACCCCAAAAGTCCCCCTTAACATACCTGATGTTCTCCAAAACCCACAATTTACACTTTTCCATCATGATAACCACAGAAAACCAAAGAAACCCAACAGAGACCCCAAAACACATCAAAAAAAACCCAAAACAGAAAACGATCACCCCCCAAAAAACAGAAGAAAACCCCAAATACCAGGAATACACCCCAAAAGTCCCCATAAACCTACCTGATGTTCTCCAAAACCCACAATTTTCACTTTTCCACCACCATGACCACGGAAAACCCAACGAAACCCAACGGAGACCCCAAAACACGTCAAAAACACCCCAAAGAAGAACAGCATCACCCCCAAAACTGAAAGAAAGTCCCCAAAAAGCACGGATCCAATCCCCAAACAACCCTAAACCTACCTGATGTTCTCCAAAACCAACAATATAAACTTTTCCACCATAATGACCACGGAAAACACAACGAAACCCAACGCAGACCTCAAAACACGTCAAAAACACCCCAAAAAACAACTGGATCAGAAGAAAAAAATAAAACAAAAACCATGAGTTTCCCCCCAAAACCACCCTAAACTCACCTGATCTTCTCCAAATCGACATTTCACTCCCATTCACCATAATGACAAACAAGAACCCAACGAAAACCAATGAAGAACCCAAAACACCTCAAAACCACAGTACAATCAAAACAAAATGCAACAGAGAACCCAAAACACATTAGAAACACCCCAGAAAAGATCGGGACCACCCCTAAAACAGAAGAAAACCCTAAAAAACAGAAGAAATCCCCCAAAACCATAGAGCCACCCTAAAGCCACCCTAAAACTACCCGATGTTCTCTAAAACCTACAATTTACCCTTTTCCACCATGATGACCACGGAAAACCCAACGAAGCCCAAGGGAGACCACAAAACACGTCAAAAACACCCCAAAAAAGAACAGGATAACCCCTAAAAACGAAAGAAAACCCCAAAAGCCATAGATCCACACCAAAAGTCCCCCTAAACCTACCTGATGTTCTCCAAAAGCCACAATTTACGCTTTTTCACCATGATGACCAACATGAACCAAACGAAAACCCAAAGGAGACCCCAAAACACGTCAAAAACACCCCAGAAAAGAAAGGGATCACCCCCAAAATTGGAAGAAAATCCCTCAAAATCATAGATCCACCCCAAAACAACCGTAAACCTACCTGATGTTCTCCAAAACCCACAATTTACCCTTTTCCACCATGATGACCATGGAAAACACAACGAAACCCAAGGGAGACCCAAAAACACGTCAAAAACACCCCAAACAAGAACGGGTTAACCCCCAAAAACGAAAGAAAACCCCAAAAAGCACGGATCCAATCCCCAAACCACCCTAAACCTACCTGATGTTCTCCAAATCCCAAAGTCCACTCCCAACCAACATAAAAACCCATTAGGAACTCAACAAAACGAAAGGGAAACCCCAAAACACCTCAAAACAACCCCAAAATCAACCCAGATCCTAAAAAAAAAATAAAAAAATGCCATGATTTCACCCCCAAAAAACCATAAACCTACCTGATCTTCTCCAAAACCCACAATCCACTCCTATTTAACATAATGACCAACAAGAACAAAACAAAACGCAACGGAGAACCCAAAACACGTCAAAAACACCCCAGAAAAGATCGGGACCACCCCAAAAACAGAAGAAAACCCTAAAAAAACAGAAGAAATCCCCCAAAACCATAGATTCACCCCCCAAAAAACCTTAAACTCACCTGATGTTCTACAAAACCCACAATTTAATATTTTCCACCATGATGACCACGAAAAACCCAACGAAGCCCAAGGGAGACCACAAAACACGTCAAAAACACCCCAAACAAGAACAGGATCACCCCCAAAAACGAAAGAAAACCCCAAAAAGCACGGATCCAATCCCAAAACCACCCTAAACCTACCTGATGTTCTCCAAAAGCCACAATTTACGCTTTTTCACCATGATGACCAACATGAACCAAACGAAAACCCAAAGGAGACCCCAAAACACGTCAAAAACACCCCAGAAAAGAAAGGGATCACCCCCAAAATTGGAAGAAAATCCCTCAAAACCATATATCCACCCCAAAACAGCCGTAAACCTACCTGATGTTCTCCAAAACCCACAATTTACCCTTTTCCACCATGATGACCACGGAAAACCCAACGAAACCCAACGGAGACCACAAAACACGTCAAAAACAACCCAAAAAAGAACGGGATAACCCCTTAAAACGAAAGAAAACACCAAAAGCCATAGATCCACCCCAAAACCACCCTAAACCTACCTGATGTTCTCCAAAACCAACAATTTAAACTTTTCCACCATAATGACCACGGAAAACCCAACGAAACCCAACGGAGACCCCAAAACGCGTCAAAAACACGCCAAAAAAGAACTGGATAAGAAGAAAAAAACCCAAAGCTATGAATTTTCCCCCCAAACCACCCTAAACTCACCTGATCTTCTCCAAAACCAAAAATGCACTTCCATTTACCTTAACGACAGACGAGAACCTAACGAAACCCAAGGGAGACCCAAAAACACGTCAAAAACACCCCAAACAAGAACAGGATCACCCCCCAAAACGAAAGAAAACCCCAAAAAGCACGGATCCAATCCCCAAACCACCCTAAACCTACCTGATGTTCTCCAAATCCTAAAGTCCACTCCCAACCACCATAAAACCCATTAGGAACTCAACGAAATGAAAGGGAAACCCCAAAACACCACAAAAACACCCCAAAAAACAACTGGATCAGAAGAAAAAAATAAAAACAAAAACCATGAATTTCCCCCCAAAACCACCCTAAACTCACCTGATCTTCTCCAAATCCCACATTTCACTCCCATTCAACACCATGACCAACAAGAACCCAACGAAACCCAACGAAGACCCCAAAACACCTCAAAACAACACCAAAATCAACCCAGATCCTAAAAAAAAATTAACAAAATGCCATGATTTCACCCCAAAAAAAACATAAACCTACCTGATCTTCTCCAAAACCCACAATCCACTCCTATTTAACATAATGACCAACAAGAACAAAACAAAACGCAACGGAGAACCCAAAACACGTCAAAAACACCCCAGAAAAGATCGGGACCACCCCAAAAACAGAAGAAAACCCTAAAAAAACAGAAGAAATCCCCCAAAACCATAGATTTATCCCCAAAAAAACCTTAAACTCACCTGATGTTCTACAAAACCCACAATTTAATATTTACCACCATGATGACCACGGAAAACCCAACGAAGCCCAAGGGAGACCCCAAACCACGTCAAAAACACCCAAACAAGAACAGGATCACCCCCAAAAACGAAAGAAAACCCCAAAAAGCACGGATCCAATCCCAAAAACACCCTAAACCTACCTGATGTTCTCCAAAAGCCACAATTGACGCTTTTTCACCATGATGACCAACATGAACCAAACGAAAAACCAAAGGAGACCCCAAAACACGTCAAAAACACCCCAAACAAGAACGGGATAAAACTTAAAAAATGAAAGATAACCCAAAAGCCATAGATCCAACCCCAAAACACCCTAAACCTACATGATATACTCCAAAACCCACAATTTACCATTTTCCACCATGATAACCAACTAAAACCCAACTAAAACACAACGGAGACCCCAAAACACGTTAAAAACACCCCCCCAAAAAAATGCATCACCCCAAAAAAACAGAAATAAACCCCAAATACCATGAATACACCCCGAAAGTCCACCTAAAACTAACTGAAGTTCTCCAAAAGCCACAATTTAAACTTTTCCACCATGATGACCACGGAAAACCCAACGAAACCTAAAAGAGACCCCAAAACACGTCAAAAACACCCCAAAGAAGAACTGCATCACCCCAACACTGGAAGAAAACCCCAAATACCATGAATCCACCCCAAAAGTCCCCCTTAACATACCTGATGTTCTCCAAAACCCACAATTTACACTTTTCCATCATGATATCCACAGAAAACCAAAGAAACCCAACAGAGACCCCAAAACACATCAAAAAAAACCCAAAACAGAAAACGATCACCCCCCAAAAAACAGAAGAAAACCCCAAATACCAGGAATACACCCCAAAAGTCCCCATAAACCTACCTGATGTTCTCCAAAACCCACAATTTTCACTTTTCCACCACCATGACCACGGAAAACCCAACGAAACCCAACGGAGACCCCAAAACACGTCAAAAACACCCCAAAGAAGAACAGCATCACCCCCAAAACTGAAAGAAAGTCCCCAAAAAGCACGGATCCAATCCCCAAACCACCCTAAACCTACCTGATGTTCTCCAAAACCAACAATATAAACTTTTCCACCATAATGACCACGGAAAACACAACGAAACCCAACGCAGACCTCAAAACACGTCAAAAACACCCCAAACAAGAACGGCATCACCCCCAAAATTGGAAGAAAATTCACCAAAACCATAGATCCACCCCAAAACCACCATAAACCTACCTGATGTTGTCCAAATCCCAAAGTCCACTCCCAACCACCATAAAACCCATTAGGAACTCAACGAAACGCAATGGAAACTCCAAAACACCTCAAAAACACCCCAAAAGCAAACCGGATCAGAAGAAAATACGTCATTTAACCCCTCAAAAAACTTTAAACCTACCTGATGTTCTCCAAATCCTAAAGTCCACTCCCAACCACCATAAAACCCATTAGGAACTCAACGAAATGAAAGGGAAACCCCAAAACACCACAAAAACACCCCAAAAAACAACTGGATCAGAAGAAAAAAATAAAACAAAAACCATGAATTTCCCCCCAAAACCACCCTAAACTCACCTGATCTTCTCCAAATCCGACATTTCACTCCCATTCAACATCATGACCAACAAGAACCCAACGAAACCCAACGAAGACCCCAAAACACCTCAAAACAACACCAAAATCAACCCAGATCCTAAAAAAAAATTAACAAAATGCCATGATTTCACCCCAAAAAAAACATAAACCTACCTGATCTTCTCCAAAACCCACAATCCACTCCTATTTAACATAATGACCAACAAGAACAAAACAAAACGCAACGGAGAACCCAAAACACGTCAAAAACACCCCAGAAAAGATCGGGACCACCCCTAAAACAGAAGAAAACCCTAAAAAACAGAAGAAATCCCCCAAAACCATAGATTCACCCCCCAAAAAACCTTAAACTCACCTGATGTTCTACAAAACCCACAATTTAATATTTTCCACCATGATGACCACGGAAAACGCAACAAAACCCAACGGAGACCCCAAAGCACGTCAAAAACTGCCCCAAAAAGAACAGGATAACCCCTAAAAACGAAAGAAAACCCCAAAAGCCATAGATCCACACCAAAAGTCCCCCTAAACCTACCTGATGTTCTCCAAAAGCCACAATTGACGCTTTTTCACCATGATGACCAACATGAACCAAACGAAAACCCAAAGGAGACCCCAAAACACGTCAAAAACACCCCAGAAAAGAAAGGGATCACCCCCAAAAATGGAAGAAAATCCCTCAAAATCATAGATCCACCCCAAAACAACCGTAAACCTACCTGATGTTCTCCAAAACCAACAATTTAAACTTTTCCACCATAATGACCACAGAAAACCCAACAAAACCTAAAAGAGACCCCAAAACACGTCAAAAAAACCCCAAAGAAGAACTGCATCACCCCAACACTAGAAGAAAACCCCAAATACCATGAATCCACCCCAAAAGTCCCCCTTAACATACCTGATGTTCTCCAAAACCCACAATTTACACTTTTCCATCATGATAACCACAGAAAACCAAAGAAACCCAACAGAGACCCCAAAACACATCAAAAAAAACCCAAAACAGAAAACGATCACCCCCCAAAAAACAGAAGAAAACCCCAAATACCAGGAATACACCCCAAAAGTCCCCATAAACCTACCTGATGTTCTCCAAAACCCACAATTTTCACTTTTCCACCACCATGACCACGGAAAACCCAACGAAACCCAACAGAGACCCCAAAACACGTCAAAAACACCCCAAAGAAAAACAGCATCACCCCCAAAACTGAAAGAAAGTCCCCAAAAAGCACGGATCCAATCCCCAAACAACCCTAAACCTACCTGATGTTCTCCAAAACCAACAATATAAACTTTTCCACCATAATGACCACGGAAAACACAACGAAACCCAACGCAGACCTCAAAACACGTCAAAAACACCCCAAACAAGAACGCGATCAACCCCAAAACTGGAAGATAGTCCCAAAAGCCATAGATCCACCCCAAATATCCCCCTAAACCTACCTGATGTTCTCCAAAACCCACAATGTAAACTATTCCAACATGAAGACCAATAAGAAGCCAACTAAAACCCAAGGGAGACCACAAAACACGTCAAAAACACGCCAAACAAGAACAGGATCACCCCAGAAAACACAAGAAAATACCAAAAGCCATAGATCCACCCCAAAGGTCCCCCTAAACCTACCTGATGTTCTCCAAAGCCCACAATTTACACTTTTCCACCATGATGACTAATAAGAAGCCAAGTAAAATGCAACGGACACCCCAAAACACGGCAAAAACACCCCAAAAATGAACAGGATCACAAAAAAAAAAAAAAAAAAAAAACAGAAGAAAACCCCAAAACCATAGATCCACCCCAAAACCACCCTAAACCTACCTGATGTTCTCCAAAACCCACTATTTACCATTTTCCAACATGATGACCAATAAGAAGCCAAGTAAAACCCAACAGAGACCCAAAAACACATCTAAAACACGCCAAAAAAAAAAAAAAAGGATCAGAAGAAAAAACCCCAATACCATGAATTTCCCCCCAAAACCACCCTAAACTCACCTGATCGTCTCCAAACCCCACAATCCACTCCCATTGAACTTAACGACGACCGACAACACAACGAAACACAACGGAGACCCAAAAAAACGTCAAAAATACCCCAGAAAAGAACAGGATCACCCCAAAAAACAGAAGAAAAACTCAAGTACCATGAATCCACCCCAGAAGTCCCCCTAAACCTACCTGAAGTTCTCCAAAAATCGCAATTTACCATTTTCCACCACGATGACAATGGAAAACGCAACAAAACCCAACGGAGACCCCAAAACACGTCAAAAACACCCCAAAAATGAACAGGATCACAACAACAACAACAACAACAAAAAAAAAAAAAAAAGAAGAAAACCCCAAAACCATAGATCCACCCCAAAACCACCCTAAACCTACCTGATGTTCTCCAAAACCCAAAGTCCACTCCCAACCACCATAAAACCCATTAGGAACCCAACAAAGCCCAACGGAGACACCAAAACACGGCATAAACACCCCAAAAAAGAACAGGATCATCCCAAAATAACAGAAGGAAACCCCAAAAGCCATAGATCCACCCCAAAAGTCCCCCTAAACCTACCTGATGTTCTCCAAAACCCACAATTTACCATTTTCCACCATGATGACAACGGAAAACCAAATGAAACCCAACTAAGACCCCAAAAAACGTTAAAAACACCCCAAAAAAGAACTGGATAAGAAGAAAAAAAAAAAACAAAAACCATGAATTTCCCCACAAAACCACCCTAAACCCACCTGATCTTCTCCAAATCCCACATTTCACTCCCATTCACCATGATGAATACAAGAACCCAACAAAACCTAACGGAGACCCAAAAACACGTCAAAAACACCACAAAAAAGAACAGGATCACCCCAGAAAACTGGAAGAAAATACCCCAAAACCATAGATCCACCCCAAAGGTCCCCCTAAACCTACCTGATGTTCTCCAAATCCCAAAGTCCACTCCCGACCACCATAAAACCCATTAGGAACCCAACAACACCCAACGGAGACCCCAAAAAAACGTCATAAACAACCCAAACAAGAACAGGAGTACCCCCAAAAACGAAAGAAAACCCCAAAAGCCATAGATACACCCCAAAAGTCCCCCCAAACCTACATGATGATCTCCAGAACCCACAATTTACACTTTTCCACCATGATGACAAAGGAAAACCCAACAAAACCCAACGGAGACCACAAAACACGTCAAAAACAACCCAAAAAAGAACACGATCACACGCAAAAACGAAAGAAAATCCCAAAAGCCATAGATCCACCGCAAAATTCCCCCTAAACCTACATGATGATCTCCAAAACCCACAATTTACACTTTTCCACCATGATGACCAAGAAGAAGCCAAGTAAAACCCAGCGGAGACCCCAAAACACGTCAAAAACACCCCAAAAATGAACAGGATCAACCCCCAAAAAAACAGAAAAAAAAAAAAACAAAACCATAGATCCATCCCAAAACCATCCTAAACCTACCAGGTGTTCTCCAAAACCCAGAATTTTCCATTTTCCAACATGATTACGAACAAAACCCAACTAAAACCCAACGGAGACCCAAAAACACGTCAAAAACACGCCAAAAAAGAACTGGATCAGAAGAAAAAACCCCAATACCATGAATTTCCCTTCAATCCACCCTAAACTCACTTGATCTTCTCCAAAACCCACAATCCACTCCCATTGAACTTAACGACCAACGAGAACCCAACGAAATCCAATGGAGACCACAAAACACTTCAAAAACACCCCAAACAAGAACGCGATCAACCCCAAAACTGGAAGATAGTCCCAAAAGCCATAGATCCACCCCAAATATCCCCCTAAACCTACCTGATGTTCTCCAAAACCCACAATGTAAACTATTCCAACATGAAGACCAATAAGAAGCCAACTAAAACCCAAGGGAGACCACAAAACACGTCAAAAACACGCCAAACAAGAACAGGATCACCCCAGAAAACACAAGAAAATACCAAAAGCCATAGATCCACCCCAAAGGTCCCCCTAAACCTACCTGATGTTCTCCAAAGCCCACAATTTACACTTTTCCACCATGATGACTAATAAGAAGCCAAGTAAAACGCAACGGAGACCCCAAAACACGGCAAAAACACCCCAAAAATGAACAGGATCACAAAAAAAAAAAAAAAAAAAAAAACAGAAGAAAACCCCAAAACCATAGATCCACCCCAAAACCACCCTAAACCTACCTGATGTTCTCCAAAACCCACTATTTACCATTTTCCAACATGATGACCAATAAGAAGCCAAGTAAAACCCAACAGAGACCCAAAAACACATCTAAAACACGCCAAAAAAAAAAAAAAAGGATCAGAAGAAAAAACCCCAATACCATGAATTTCCCCCCAAAACCACCCTAAACTCACCTGATCGTCTCCAAACCCCACAATCCACTCCCATTGAACTTAACGACGACCGACAACACAACGAAACACAACGGAGACCCAAAAAAACGTCAAAAATACCCCAGAAAAGAACAGGATCACCCCAAAAAACAGAAGAAAAACTCAAGTACCATGAATCCACCCCAGAAGTCCCCCTAAACCTACCTGAAGTTCTCCAAAAATCGCAATTTACCATTTTCCACCACGATGACAATGGAAAACGCAACAAAACCCAACGGAGACCCCAAAACACGTCAAAAACACCCCAAAAATGAACAGGATCACAACAACAACAACAACAACAAAAAAAAAAAAAAAAAGAAGAAAACCCCAAAACCATAGATCCACCCCAAAACCACCCTAAACCTACCTGATGTTCTCCAAAACCCAAAGTCCACTCCCAACCACCATAAAACCCATTAGGAACCCAACAAAGCCCAACGGAGACACCAAAACACGGCATAAACACCCCAAAAAAGAACAGGATCATCCCAAAATAACAGAAGGAAACCCCAAAAGCCATAGATCCACCCCAAAAGTCCCCCTAAACCTACCTGATGTTCTCCAAAACCCACAATTTACCATTTTCCACCATGATGACAACGGAAAACCAAATGAAACCCAACTAAGACCCCAAAAAACGTTAAAAACACCCCAAAAAAGAACTGGATAAGAAGAAAAAAAAAAAACAAAAACCATGAATTTCCCCACAAAACCACCCTAAACCCACCTGATCTTCTCCAAATCCCACATTTCACTCCCATTCACCATGATGAATACAAGAACCCAACAAAACCTAACGGAGACCCAAAAACACGTCAAAAACACCACAAAAAAGAACAGGATCACCCCAGAAAACTGGAAGAAAATACCCCAAAACCATAGATCCACCCCAAAGGTCCCCCTAAACCTACCTGATGTTCTCCAAATCCCAAAGTCCACTCCCGACCACCATAAAACCCATTAGGAACCCAACAACACCCAACGGAGACCCCAAAAAAACGTCATAAACAACCCAAACAAGAACAGGAGTACCCCCAAAAACGAAAGAAAACCCCAAAAGCCATAGATACACCCCAAAAGTCCCCCCAAACCTACATGATGATCTCCAGAACCCACAATTTACACTTTTCCACCATGATGACAAAGGAAAACCCAACAAAACCCAACGGAGACCACAAAACACGTCAAAAACAACCCAAAAAAGAACACGATCACACGCAAAAACGAAAGAAAATCCCAAAAGCCATAGATCCACCGCAAAATTCCCCCTAAACCTACATGATGATCTCCAAAACCCACAATTTACACTTTTCCACCATGATGACCAAGAAGAAGCCAAGTAAAACCCAGCGGAGACCCCAAAACACGTCAAAAACACCCCAAAAATGAACAGGATCAACCCCCAAAAAAACAGAAAAAAAAAAAAACAAAACCATAGATCCATCCCAAAACCATCCTAAACCTACCAGGTGTTCTCCAAAACCCAGAATTTTCCATTTTCCAACATGATTACGAACAAAACCCAACTAAAACCCAACGGAGACCCAAAAACACGTCAAAAACACGCCAAAAAAGAACTGGATCAGAAGAAAAAACCCCAATACCATGAATTTCCCTTCAATCCACCCTAAACTCACTTGATCTTCTCCAAAACCCACAATCCACTCCCATTGAACTTAACGACCAACGAGAACCCAACGAAATCCAATGGAGACCACAAAACACTTCAAAAACACCCCAAACAAGAACGCGATCAACCCCAAAACTGGAAGATAGTCCCAAAAGCCATAGATCCACCCCAAATATCCCCCTAAACCTACCTGATGTTCTCCAAAACCCACAATGTAAACTATTCCAACATGAAGACCAATAAGAAGCCAACTAAAACCCAAGGGAGACCACAAAACACGTCAAAAACACGCCAAACAAGAACAGGATCACCCCAGAAAACACAAGAAAATACCAAAAGCCATAGATCCACCCCAAAGGTCCCCCTAAACCTACCTGATGTTCTCCAAAGCCCACAATTTACACTTTTCCACCATGATGACTAATAAGAAGCCAAGTAAAACGCAACGGAGACCCCAAAACACGGCAAAAACACCCCAAAAATGAACAGGATCACAAAAAAAAAAAAAAAAAAAAAACCAGAAGAAAACCCCAAAACCATAGATCCACCCCAAAACCACCCTAAACCTACCTGATGTTCTCCAAAACCCACTATTTACCATTTTCCAACATGATGACCAATAAGAAGCCAAGTAAAACCCAACAGAGACCCAAAAACACATCTAAAACACGCCAAAAAAAAAAAAAAAGGATCAGAAGAAAAAACCCCAATACCATGAATTTCCCCCCAAAACCACCCTAAACTCACCTGATCGTCTCCAAACCCCACAATCCACTCCCATTGAACTTAACGACGACCGACAACACAACGAAACACAACGGAGACCCAAAAAAACGTCAAAAATACCCCAGAAAAGAACAGGATCACCCCAAAAAACAGAAGAAAAACTCAAGTACCATGAATCCACCCCAGAAGTCCCCCTAAACCTACCTGAAGTTCTCCAAAAATCGCAATTTACCATTTTCCACCACGATGACAATGGAAAACGCAACAAAACCCAAAGGAGACCCCAAAACACGTCAAAAACACCCCAAAAATGAACAGGATCACAACAACAACAACAACAACAAAAAAAAAAAAAAAAAAAGAAGAAAACCCCAAAACCATAGATCCACCCCAAAACCACCCTAAACCTACCTGATGTTCTCCAAAACCCAAAGTCCACTCCCAACCACCATAAAACCCATTAGGAACCCAACAAAGCCCAACGGAGACACCAAAACACGGCATAAACACCCCAAAAAAGAACAGGATCATCCCAAAATAACAGAAGGAAACCCCAAAAGCCATAGATCCACCCCAAAAGTCCCCCTAAACCTACCTGATGTTCTCTAAAACCCACAATTTACCATTTTCCACCATGATGACAACGGAAAACCAAATGAAACCCAACTAAGACCCCAAAAAACGTTAAAAACACCCCAAAAAAGAACTGGATAAGAAGAAAAAAAAAAAACAAAACCCATGAATTTCCCCACAAAACCACCCTAAACCCACCTGATCTTCTCCAAATCCCACATTTCACTCCCATTCACCATGATGAATACAAGAACCCAACAAAACCTAACGGAGACCCAAAAACACGTCAAAAACACCACAAAAAAGAACAGGATCACCCCAGAAAACTGGAAGAAAATACCCCAAAACCATAGATCCACCCCAAAGGTCCCCCTAAACCTACCTGATGTTCTCCAAATCCCAAAGTCCACTCCCGACCACCATAAAACCCATTAGGAACCCAACAACACCCAACGGAGACCCCAAAAAAACGTCATAAACAACCCAAACAAGAACAGGAGTACCCCCAAAAACGAAAGAAAACCCCAAAAGCCATAGATACACCCCAAAAGTCCCCCCAAACCTACATGATGATCTCCAGAACCCACAATTTACACTTTTCCACCATGATGACAAAGGAAAACCCAACAAAACCCAACGGAGACCACAAAACACGTCAAAAACAACCCAAAAAAGAACACGATCACACGCAAAAACGAAAGAAAATCCCAAAAGCCATAGATCCACCGCAAAATTCCCCCTAAACCTACATGATGATCTCCAAAACCCACAATTTACACTTTTCCACCATGATGACCAAGAAGAAGCCAAGTAAAACCCAGCGGAGACCCCAAAACACGTCAAAAACACCCCAAAAATGAACAGGATCAACCCCCAAAAAAACAGAAAAAAAAAAAAACAAAACCATAGATCCATCCCAAAACCATCCTAAACCTACCAGGTGTTCTCCAAAACCCAGAATTTTCCATTTTCCAACATGATTACGAACAAAACCCAACTAAAACCCAACGGAGACCCAAAAACACGTCAAAAACACGCCAAAAAAGAACTGGATCAGAAGAAAAAACCCCAATACCATGAATTTCCCTTCAATCCACCCTAAACTCACTTGATCTTCTCCAAAACCCACAATACACTCCCATTGAACTTAACGACCAACGAGAACCCAACGAAATCCAATGGAGACCACAAAACACTTCAAAAACACCCCAAACAAGAACGCGATCAACCCCAAAACTGGAAGATAGTCCCAAAAGCCATAGATCCACCCCAAATATCCCCCTAAACCTACCTGATGTTCTCCAAAACCCACAATGTAAACTATTCCAACATGAAGACCAATAAGAAGCCAACTAAAACCCAAGGGAGACCACAAAACACGTCAAAAACACGCCAAACAAGAACAGGATCACCCCAGAAAACACAAGAAAATACCAAAAGCCATAGATCCACCCCAAAGGTCCCCCTAAACCTACCTGATGTTCTCCAAAGCCCACAATTTACACTTTTCCACCATGATGACTAATAAGAAGCCAAGTAAAACGCAACGGAGACCCCAAAACACGGCAAAAACACCCCAAAAATGAACAGGATCACAAAAAAAAAAAAAAAAAAAAAACCAGAAGAAAACCCCAAAACCATAGATCCACCCCAAAACCACCCTAAACCTACCTGATGTTCTCCAAAACCCACTATTTACCATTTTCCAACATGATGACCAATAAGAAGCCAAGTAAAACCCAACAGAGACCCAAAAACACATCTAAAACACGCCAAAAAAAAAAAAAAAGGATCAGAAGAAAAAACCCCAATACCATGAATTTCCCCCCAAAACCACCCTAAACTCACCTGATCGTCTCCAAACCCCACAATCCACTCCCATTGAACTTAACGACGACCGACAACACAACGAAACACAACGGAGACCCAAAAAAACGTCAAAAATACCCCAGAAAAGAACAGGATCACCCCAAAAAACAGAAGAAAAACTCAAGTACCATGAATCCACCCCAGAAGTCCCCCTAAACCTACCTGAAGTTCTCCAAAAATCGCAATTTACCATTTTCCACCACGATGACAATGGAAAACGCAACAAAACCCAACGGAGACCCCAAAACACGTCAAAAACACCCCAAAAATGAACAGGATCACAACAACAACAACAACAACAAAAAAAAAAAAAAAAGAAGAAAACCCCAAAACCATAGATCCACCCCAAAACCACCCTAAACCTACCTGATGTTCTCCAAAACCCAAAGTCCACTCCCAACCACCATAAAACCCATTAGGAACCCAACAAAGCCCAACGGAGACACCAAAACACGGCATAAACACCCCAAAAAAGAACAGGATCATCCCAAAATAACAGAAGGAAACCCCAAAAGCCATAGATCCACCCCAAAAGTCCCCCTAAACCTACCTGATGTTCTCCAAAACCCACAATTTACCATTTTCCACCATGATGACAACGGAAAACCAAATGAAACCCAACTAAGACCCCAAAAAACGTTAAAAACACCCCAAAAAAGAACTGGATAAGAAGAAAAAAAAAAAACAAAAACCATGAATTTCCCCACAAAACCACCCTAAACCCACCTGATCTTCTCCAAATCCCACATTTCACTCCCATTCACCATGATGAATACAAGAACCCAACAAAACCTAACGGAGACCCAAAAACACGTCAAAAACACCACAAAAAAGAACAGGATCACCCCAGAAAACTGGAAGAAAATACCCCAAAACCATAGATCCACCCCAAAGGTCCCCCTAAACCTACCTGATGTTCTCCAAATCCCAAAGTCCACTCCCGACCACCATAAAACCCATTAGGAACCCAACAACACCCAACGGAGACCCCAAAAAAACGTCATAAACAACCCAAACAAGAACAGGAGTACCCCCAAAAACGAAAGAAAACCCCAAAAGCCATAGATACACCCCAAAAGTCCCCCCAAACCTACATGATGATCTCCAGAACCCACAATTTACACTTTTCCACCATGATGACAAAGGAAAACCCAACAAAACCCAACGGAGACCACAAAACACGTCAAAAACAACCCAAAAAAGAACACGATCACACGCAAAAACGAAAGAAAATCCCAAAAGCCATAGATCCACCGCAAAATTCCCCCTAAACCTACATGATGATCTCCAAAACCCACAATTTACACTTTTCCACCATGATGACCAAGAAGAAGCCAAGTAAAACCCAGCGGAGACCCCAAAACACGTCAAAAACACCCCAAAAATGAACAGGATCAACCCCCAAAAAAACAGAAAAAAAAAAAAACAAAACCATAGATCCATCCCAAAACCATCCTAAACCTACCAGGTGTTCTCCAAAACCCAGAATTTTCCATTTTCCAACATGATTACGAACAAAACCCAACTAAAACCCAACGGAGACCCAAAAACACGTCAAAAACACGCCAAAAAAGAACTGGATCAGAAGAAAAAACCCCAATACCATGAATTTCCCTTCAATCCACCCTAAACTCACTTGATCTTCTCCAAAACCCACAATCCACTCCCATTGAACTTAACGACCAACGAGAACCCAACGAAATCCAATGGAGACCACAAAACACTTCAAAAACACCCCAAACAAGAACGCGATCAACCCCAAAACTGGAAGATAGTCCCAAAAGCCATAGATCCACCCCAAATATCCCCCTAAACCTACCTGATGTTCTCCAAAACCCACAATGTAAACTATTCCAACATGAAGACCAATAAGAAGCCAACTAAAACCCAAGGGAGACCACAAAACACGTCAAAAACACGCCAAACAAGAACAGGATCACCCCAGAAAACACAAGAAAATACCAAAAGCCATAGATCCACCCCAAAGGTCCCCCTAAACCTACCTGATGTTCTCCAAAGCCCACAATTTACACTTTTCCACCATGATGACTAATAAGAAGCCAAGTAAAACGCAACGGAGACCCCAAAACACGGCAAAAACACCCCAAAAATGAACAGGATCACAAAAAAAAAAAAAAAAAAAAAAACAGAAGAAAACCCCAAAACCATAGATCCACCCCAAAACCACCCTAAACCTACCTGATGTTCTCCAAAACCCACTATTTACCATTTTCCAACATGATGACCAATAAGAAGCCAAGTAAAACCCAACAGAGACCCAAAAACACATCTAAAACACGCCAAAAAAAAAAAAAAAGGATCAGAAGAAAAAACCCCAATACCATGAATTTCCCCCCAAAACCACCCTAAACTCACCTGATCGTCTCCAAACCCCACAATCCACTCCCATTGAACTTAACGACGACCGACAACACAACGAAACACAACGGAGACCCAAAAAAACGTCAAAAATACCCCAGAAAATAACAGGATCACCCCAAAAAACAGAAGAAAAACTCAAGTACCATGAATCCACCCCAGAAGTCCCCCTAAACCTACCTGAAGTTCTCCAAAAATCGCAATTTACCATTTTCCACCACGATGACAATGGAAAACGCAACAAAACCCAACGGAGACCCCAAAACACGTCAAAAACACCCCAAAAATGAACAGGATCACAACAACAACAACAACAACAAAAAAAAAAAAAAAAGAAGAAAACCCCAAAACCATAGATCCACCCCAAAACCACCCTAAACCTACCTGATGTTCTCCAAAACCCAAAGTCCACTCCCAACCACCATAAAACCCATTAGGAACCCAACAAAGCCCAACGGAGACACCAAAACACGGCATAAACACCCCAAAAAAGAACAGGATCATCCCAAAATAACAGAAGGAAACCCCAAAAGCCATAGATCCACCCCAAAAGTCCCCCTAAACCTACCTGATGTTCTCCAAAACCCACAATTTACCATTTTCCACCATGATGACAACGGAAAACCAAATGAAACCCAACTAAGACCCCAAAAAACGTTAAAAACACCCCAAAAAAGAACTGGATAAGAAGAAAAAAAAAAAACAAAAACCATGAATTTCCCCACAAAACCACCCTAAACCCACCTGATCTTCTCCAAATCCCACATTTCACTCCCATTCACCATGATGAATACAAGAACCCAACAAAACCTAACGGAGACCCAAAAACACGTCAAAAACACCACAAAAAAGAACAGGATCACCCCAGAAAACTGGAAGAAAATACCCCAAAACCATAGATCCACCCCAAAGGTCCCCCTAAACCTACCTGATGTTCTCCAAATCCCAAAGTCCACTCCCGACCACCATAAAACCCATTAGGAACCCAACAACACCCAACGGAGACCCCAAAAAAACGTCATAAACAACCCAAACAAGAACAGGAGTACCCCCAAAAACGAAAGAAAACCCCAAAAGCCATAGATACACCCCAAAAGTCCCCCCAAACCTACATGATGATCTCCAGAACCCACAATTTACACTTTTCCACCATGATGACAAAGGAAAACCCAACAAAACCCAACGGAGACCACAAAACACGTCAAAAACAACCCAAAAAAGAACACGATCACACGCAAAAACGAAAGAAAATCCCAAAAGCCATAGATCCACCGCAAAATTCCCCCTAAACCTACATGATGATCTCCAAAACCCACAATTTACACTTTTCCACCATGATGACCAAGAAGAAGCCAAGTAAAACCCAGCGGAGACCCCAAAACACGTCAAAAACACCCCAAAAATGAACAGGATCAACCCCCAAAAAAACAGAAAAAAAAAAAAACAAAACCATAGATCCATCCCAAAACCATCCTAAACCTACCAGGTGTTCTCCAAAACCCAGAATTTTCCATTTTCCAACATGATTACGAACAAAACCCAACTAAAACCCAACGGAGACCCAAAAACACGTCAAAAACACGCCAAAAAAGAACTGGATCAGAAGAAAAAACCCCAATACCATGAATTTCCCTTCAATCCACCCTAAACTCACTTGATCTTCTCCAAAACCCACAATCCACTCCCATTGAACTTAACGACCAACGAGAACCCAACGAAATCCAATGGAGACCACAAAACACTTCAAAAACACCCCAAACAAGAACGCGATCAACCCCAAAACTGGAAGATAGTCCCAAAAGCCATAGATCCACCCCAAATATCCCCCTAAACCTACCTGATGTTCTCCAAAACCCACAATGTAAACTATTCCAACATGAAGACCAATAAGAAGCCAACTAAAACCCAAGGGAGACCACAAAACACGTCAAAAACACGCCAAACAAGAACAGGATCACCCCAGAAAACACAAGAAAATACCAAAAGCCATAGATCCACCCCAAAGGTCCCCCTAAACCTACCTGATGTTCTCCAAAGCCCACAATTTACACTTTTCCACCATGATGACTAATAAGAAGCCAAGTAAAACGCAACGGAGACCCCAAAACACGGCAAAAACACCCCAAAAATGAACAGGATCACAAAAAAAAAAAAAAAAAAAAAAAACAGAAGAAAACCCCAAAACCATAGATCCACCCCAAAACCACCCTAAACCTACCTGATGTTCTCCAAAACCCACTATTTACCATTTTCCAACATGATGACCAATAAGAAGCCAAGTAAAACCCAACAGAGACCCAAAAACACATCTAAAACACGCCAAAAAAAAAAAAAAAGGATCAGAAGAAAAAACCCCAATACCATGAATTTCCCCCCAAAACCACCCTAAACTCACCTGATCGTCTCCAAACCCCACAATCCACTCCCATTGAACTTAACGACGACCGACAACACAACGAAACACAACGGAGACCCAAAAAAACGTCAAAAATACCCCAGAAAAGAACAGGATCACCCCAAAAAACAGAAGAAAAACTCAAGTACCATGAATCCACCCCAGAAGTCCCCCTAAACCTACCTGAAGTTCTCCAAAAATCGCAATTTACCATTTTCCACCACGATGACAATGGAAAACGCAACAAAACCCAACGGAGACCCCAAAACACGTCAAAAACACCCCAAAAATGAACAGGATCACAACAACAACAACAACAACAACAAAAAAAAAAAAAGAAGAAAACCCCAAAACCATAGATCCACCCCAAAACCACCCTAAACCTACCTGATGTTCTCCAAAACCCAAAGTCCACTCCCAACCACCATAAAACCCATTAGGAACCCAACAAAGCCCAACGGAGACACCAAAACACGGCATAAACACCCCAAAAAAGAACAGGATCATCCCAAAATAACAGAAGGAAACCCCAAAAGCCATAGATCCACCCCAAAAGTCCCCCTAAACCTACCTGATGTTCTCCAAAACCCACAATTTACCATTTTCCACCATGATGACAACGGAAAACCAAATGAAACCCAACTAAGACCCCAAAAAACGTTAAAAACACCCCAAAAAAGAACTGGATAAGAAGAAAAAAAAAAAACAAAAACCATGAATTTCCCCACAAAACCACCCTAAACCCACCTGATCTTCTCCAAATCCCACATTTCACTCCCATTCACCATGATGAATACAAGAACCCAACAAAACCTAACGGAGACCCAAAAACACGTCAAAAACACCACAAAAAAGAACAGGATCACCCCAGAAAACTGGAAGAAAATACCCCAAAACCATAGATCCACCCCAAAGGTCCCCCTAAACCTACCTGATGTTCTCCAAATCCCAAAGTCCACTCCCGACCACCATAAAACCCATTAGGAACCCAACAACACCCAACGGAGACCCCAAAAAAACGTCATAAACAACCCAAACAAGAACAGGAGTACCCCCAAAAATGAAAGAAAACCCCAAAAGCCATAGATACACCCCAAAAGTCCCCCCAAACCTACATGATGATCTCCAGAACCCACAATTTACACTTTTCCACCATGATGACAAAGGAAAACCCAACAAAACCCAACGGAGACCACAAAACACGTCAAAAACAACCCAAAAAAGAACACGATCACACGCAAAAACGAAAGAAAATCCCAAAAGCCATAGATCCACCGCAAAATTCCCCCTAAACCTACATGATGATCTCCAAAACCCACAATTTACACTTTTCCACCATGATGACCAAGAAGAAGCCAAGTAAAACCCAGCGGAGACCCCAAAACACGTCAAAAACACCCCAAAAATGAACAGGATCAACCCCCAAAAAAACAGAAAAAAAAAAAAACAAAACCATAGATCCATCCCAAAACCATCCTAAACCTACCAGGTGTTCTCCAAAACCCAGAATTTTCCATTTTCCAACATGATTACGAACAAAACCCAACTAAAACCCAACGGAGACCCAAAAACACGTCAAAAACACGCCAAAAAAGAACTGGATCAGAAGAAAAAACCCCAATACCATGAATTTCCCTTCAATCCACCCTAAACTCACTTGATCTTCTCCAAAACCCACAATACACTCCCATTGAACTTAACGACCAACGAGAACCCAACGAAATCCAATGGAGACCACAAAACACTTCAAAAACACCCCAAACAAGAACGCGATCAACCCCAAAACTGGAAGATAGTCCCAAAAGCCATAGATCCACCCCAAATATCCCCCTAAACCTACCTGATGTTCTCCAAAACCCACAATGTAAACTATTCCAACATGAAGACCAATAAGAAGCCAACTAAAACCCAAGGGAGACCACAAAACACGTCAAAAACACGCCAAACAAGAACAGGATCACCCCAGAAAACACAAGAAAATACCAAAAGCCATAGATCCACCCCAAAGGTCCCCCTAAACCTACCTGATGTTCTCCAAAGCCCACAATTTACACTTTTCCACCATGATGACTAATAAGAAGCCAAGTAAAACGCAACGGAGACCCCAAAACACGGCAAAAACACCCCAAAAATGAACAGGATCACAAAAAAAAAAAAAAAAAAAACAACCAGAAGAAAACCCCAAAACCATAGATCCACCCCAAAACCACCCTAAACCTACCTGATGTTCTCCAAAACCCACTATTTACCATTTTCCAACATGATGACCAATAAGAAGCCAAGTAAAACCCAACAGAGACCCAAAAACACATCTAAAACACGCCAAAAAAAAAAAAAAAGGATCAGAAGAAAAAACCCCAATACCATGAATTTCCCCCCAAAACCACCCTAAACTCACCTGATCGTCTCCAAACCCCACAATCCACTCCCATTGAACTTAACGACGACCGACAACACAACGAAACACAACGGAGACCCAAAAAAACGTCAAAAATACCCCAGAAAATAACAGGATCACCCCAAAAAACAGAAGAAAAACTCAAGTACCATGAATCCACCCCAGAAGTCCCCCTAAACCTACCTGAAGTTCTCCAAAAATCGCAATTTACCATTTTCCACCACGATGACAATGGAAAACGCAACAAAACCCAACGGAGACCCCAAAACACGTCAAAAACACCCCAAAAATGAACAGGATCACAACAACAACAACAAAAAACAAACAAACAAACAAAAAAACAAACAGAAGAAAACCCCAAAACCATAGATCCACCCCAAAACCACCCTAAACCTACCTGATGTTCTCCAAAACCCAAAGTCCACTCCCAACCACCATAAAACCCATTAGGAACCCAACAAAGCCCAACGGAGACACCAAAACACGGCATAAACACCCCAAAAAAGAACAGGATCATCCCAAAATAACAGAAGGAAACCCCAAAAGCCATAGATCCACCCCAAAAGTCC
>NW_028136866.1:202500-244313 GCF_965140915.1 Aythya marila | reverse complement strand
GGGTGGATCTATGGTATTTGGGGTTTTCTTCTATGTTTTGGCATGAACCTGTTCTTTTTTGGGGTGTTTTTGATGTGTTTTGGGGTCTCCGTTGGGTTTTGTTCTGTTCTTGTTGGTCATTATGTTAAATAGGAGTGGATTGTGGGTTTTGGAGAAGATCAGGTAGGTTTAGGGTGGTTTTGGGGTGGATCTATGGTTTTGGCGTATTTTATTCCAGATTTGGGGGTGATGCCGATATTTTTTGGGGTGTTTTTGACGTGTTTTGGGGTCTCCGTTGTGTTTCATTGGTTTTTTCCATGGTTATCGTGTTGTAAAAGGGTAAATTGTGGGTTTTGGAGAACTTCAGGTAGGTTTAGGGGGAGTTTTCACGTGGATTCATGGTATTTGGGGTTTTCTTCTTTTTGGGGGAGTGATCCTCTCCTTTCTTCGGGTGATTTTGAAGTGTTTTGGGGTTTCCGTTGCGTTTCGTTGAGTTCCTACTGTGTTTTCTGGTGGTTGGGAGTGTGCTTTGGGATTAGGAGAACATCAGGTAGGTTTAGGGTGTCTTTGAGGTGGATCTATGGTATTTGGGGTTTTCTTCTATTTTTTGGCGTGATCCTGTTCTTTTTTGGGGTGTTTTGGACGTGTTTTGTGGTCTCCGTTGGGTTTTGTTGGGTTCTCGTTGGTCATCATGGTGGAAAAGGGTAAATTGTGGGTTTTGGAGAACATCAGGTAGGTTTAGGGTGGTTTTGGGGTGGATCTATGGTTTTGGGGGATTTTCTTCCAGTTTTGGGGGTGATGCCATTCTTTTTTGGGGTGTTTTTTAAGGTTTTTGGGGTCTCTGTTTTGTTTTGTTAGGTTCTCGTTGGTCATCATGGTGGAAAAGGGTAAATTGTGGGTTTTGGAGAACATCAGGTAGGTTTAGGGTGGTTTTGGGGTGGATCTATGGTTTTGGGGGATTTTCTTCCAGTTTGGGGGGTGATGCCATTCTTTTTTGGGGTGTTTTTTAAGGTTTTTGGGGTCTCTGTTTTGTTTTGTTAGGTTCTCGTTGGTCATCATGGTGGAAAAGGGTAAATTGTGGGTTTTGGAGAACATCAGGTAGGTTTAGGGTGGTTTTGGGGTGGATCTATGGTTTTGGGGGATTTTCTTCCAGTTTTGGGGGTGATGCCATTCTTTTTTGGGGTGTTTTTTTAAGGTTTTTGGGGTCTCTGTTTTGTTTTGTTAGGTTCTCGTTGGTCATCATGGTGGAAAAGGGTAAATTGTGGGTTTTGGAGAACATCAGGTAGGTTTAGGGTGGTTTTGGGGTGGATCTATTGTTTTGGGGGATTTTCTTCCAGTTTTGGTGGTGATGTAGATATTTTTTGTGTTTTTTTTGACGTGTTTTGGGGTCTCCATTAGGTTTTGTTTGGTTCTTGTTGGTCATTATGTTAAATAGGTGTGGATTGTGGGTTTTGGAGAACATCAGGTAGGTTTAGGGTGGTTTTGGGGTGGATCTATGGTTTTGGCGGATTTTCTTCCAGTTTTGGGGGTGATGCCGTTCTTGTTTTGTTTTTTTTTTTTTAAATTTTGTTTGGGTCTCTGTTTGTTTTTGTTGGGTTCTCGTTGGTCATCATGGTGGAAAATGGTAAATTGTGGGTTTTGGAGAACATCAGGTAGGTTTAGGGTGGTTTTGGGGTGGATATATGGTATTCAGTTTTTTTTTTTTTTTTTTTTTTTTTGGGGGGGGGGGATGATCCTGTACTTTTTGGGTTTGTTTTGACGTGTTTTGGGGTCTCCATTAGTTTTTGTTAGGTTCTTGTTTGTCATTATGTTAAATAGGAGTGGATTGTGGGTTTTGGAGAACATCAGGTAGGTTTAGGGGTACTTTTGGGGTGGAACTATGGCTTTTTGGGTTTTCTTTCATTTTGGGGAATGATCCTGTTACTATTGGGGTGTTTTTGACGTTTTTTGGGTTCTCTGTTGGGTTTTGTTGGGTTCTCGTTGGTCATCATGGTGGAAAAGTGTAAATTGTGGGTTTTGGAGAACATCAGTTTGGTTTAGGGTGGTTTTGGGGTGGATCTATGGTTTTGGGGGATTTTCTTCCAGTTTTGGGGGTGATGCCATTCTTTTTTGGGGTGTTTTTTTAAGGTTTTTGGGGTCTCTGTTTTGTTTTGTTAGGTTCTCGTTGGTCATCATGGTGGAAAAGGGTAAATTGTGGGTTTTGGAGAACATCAGGTAGGTTTAGGGTGGTTTTGGGGTGGATCTATGGTTTTGGTGGATTTTCTTCCAGTTTTGGGGGTGATGCCGATATTTTTTGGGGTGTTTTTGACGTTTTTTGGGGTCTCTGTTGGGTTTTGTTGGGTTCTCGTTTGTCATCATGGTGGAAAATGGTAAATTGTGGATTTGGAGAACATCAGGTAGGTTTAGGGTGGTTTTGGGGTGGATCTATGGTTTTGGGGGATTTTCTTCCAGATTTGGGGGTGATGCCGATATTTTTTGGTGTGTTTTTGACGTGTTTTGAGGTCTCCATTAGGTTTTGTTGGGTTCTTGTTTGTCATTATGTTAAATAGGAGTGGATTGTGGGTTTTGCAGAACATCAGGTAGGTTTAAGGGTTTTTTAGGGTTAAATCATGGCATTTTTTTTTTTTTTTTTTTTTTTTTTTTAGCATCTGTGTTGATTTTGGTGTGTTTTTGACGTGTTTTGGGGTCTCCGTTGGGTTTCGTTGGGTTTTCCGTGGTCATCATGGTGGAAAAGGGTAAATTGCTGTTTTTGGAGAACTTCAGGTAGGTTTAGGGGGACTTTTCGCGTGGATTCATGGTATTTGGGGTTTTCTTCTTTTTTGGAGAGTGATCCTCTCCTTTCTTCGGGTGATTTTGAAGTGTTTTGGGGTTTCCGTTGCGTTTCGTTGAGTTCCTACTGTGTTTTCTGGTGGTTGGGAGTGTGCTTTGGGATTAGGAGAACATCAGGTAGGTTTAGGGTGTCTTTGAGGTGGATCTATGGTATTTGGGGTTTTCTTCTATGTTTTGGCATGAACCTGTTCTTTTTTGGGGTGTTTTTGATGTGTTTTGGGGTCTCCGTTGGGTTTTGTTCTGTTCTTGTTGGTCATTATGTTAAATAGGAGTGGATTGTGGGTTTTGGAGAAGATCAGGTAGGTTTAGGGTGGTTTTGGGGTGGATCTATGGTTTTGGCGTATTTTATTCCAGATTTGGGGGTGATGCCGATATTTTTTGGGGTGTTTTTGACGTGTTTTGGGGTCTCCGTTGTGTTTCATTGGTTTTTTCCATGGTTATCGTGTTGTAAAAGGGTAAATTGTGGGTTTTGGAGAACTTCAGGTAGGTTTAGGGGGAGTTTTCACGTGGATTCATGGTATTTGGGGTTTTCTTCTTTTTGGGGGAGTGATCCTCTCCTTTCTTCGGGTGATTTTGAAGTGTTTTGGGGTTTCCGTTGCGTTTCGTTGAGTTCCTAATGTGTTTTATGGTGGTTGGGAGTGTGCTTTGGGATTAGGAGAACATCAGGTAGGTTTAGGGTGTCTTTGAGGTGGATCTATGGTATTTGGGGTTTTCTTCTATTTTTTGGCGTGATCCTGTTCTTTTTTGGGGTGTTTTGGACGTGTTTTGTGGTCTCCGTTGGGTTTTGTTGGGTTCTCGTTGGTCATCATGGTGGAAAAGGGTAAATTGTGGGTTTTGGAGAACATCAGGTAGGTTTAGGGTGGTTTTGGGGTGGATCTATGGTTTTGGGGGATTTTCTTCCAGTTTTGGGGGTGATGCCATTCTTTTTTGGGGTGTTTTTTAAGGTTTTTGGGGTCTCTGTTTTGTTTTGTTAGGTTCTCGTTGGTCATCATGGTGGAAAAGGGTAAATTGTGGGTTTTGGAGAACATCAGGTAGGTTTAGGGTGGTTTTGGGGTGGATCTATGGTTTTGGGGGATTTTCTTCCAGTTTTGGGGGTGATGCCATTCTTTTTTGGGGTGTTTTTTTAAGGTTTTTGGGGTCTCTGTTTTGTTTTGTTAGGTTCTCGTTGGTCATCATGGTGGAAAAGGGTAAATTGTGGGTTTTGGAGAACATCAGGTAGGTTTAGGGTGGTTTTGGGGTGGATCTATTGTTTTGGGGGATTTTCTTCCAGTTTTGGTGGTGATGTAGATATTTTTTGTGTTTTTTTTGACGTGTTTTGGGGTCTCCATTAGGTTTTGTTTGGTTCTTGTTGGTCATTATGTTAAATAGGTGTGGATTGTGGGTTTTGGAGAACATCAGGTAGGTTTAGGGTGGTTTTGGGGTGGATCTATGGTTTTGGCGGATTTTCTTCCAGTTTTGGGGGTGATGCCGTTCTTGTTTTGTTTTTTTTTTTTTAAATTTTGTTTGGGTCTCTGTTTGTTTTTGTTGGGTTCTCGTTGGCCATCATGGTGGAAAATGGTAAATTGTGGGTTTTGGAGAACATCAGTTTGGTTTAGGGTGGTTTTGGGGTTGATCTATGGTTTTGGCGTATTTTCTTCCAGTTTTGGGGGTGATGCCGATATTATTGGTGGTGTTTTTGACGTGTTTTGTGGTCTCCGTTAGGTTTTGTTGGGTTCTTTTTTGTCATTATGTTGAATAGGAGTGGATTGTGGGTTTTGCAGAACATCAGGTAGGTTTAAGGGTTTTTTTAGGGTTAAATCCTGGCATTTTTTTTTTTTTTTTTTTTTTTTTAGCATCTGTGTTGATTTTGGTGTGTTTTTGACGTGATTTGGGGTCTCCGTTGGGTTTCGTTGGGTTTTCCGTGGTAATCATGGTGGAAAAGGGTAAATTGCTGGTTTTGGAGAACTTCAGGTAGGTTTAGGGGGAGTTTTCACGTGGATTCATGGTAATTGGGGTTTTCTTCTTTTTTGGAGAGTGATCCTCTCCTTTCTTCGGGTGATTTTGAAGTGTTTTGGGGTTTCCGTTGCGTTTCGTTGAGTTCCTACTGTGTTTTATGGTGGTTGGGAGTGTGCTTTGGGATTAGGAGAACATCAGGTAGGTTTAGGGTGTCTTTGGGGTGGATCTATGGTATTTGGGGTTTTCTTCTATGTTTTGGCATGAACCTGTTCTTTTTTGGGGTGTTTTTGATGTGTTTTGGGGTCTCCGTTGGGTTTTGTTGTGTTCTCGTTGGTCATTATGTTAAATAGGAGTGGATTGTGGGTTTTGGAGAAGATCAGGTAGGTTTAGGGTGCTTTTGGGGTGGATCTATGGTTTTGGCGTATTTTATTCCAGATTTGGGGGTGATGCCGTTCTTGTTTGGGGTGTTTTTGACGTGTTTTGGGGTCTCTGTTGGGTTTATTTGCGTTCTCATTTGTCATCATGGTGGAAAAGGGTACATTGTGGGTTTTGGAGAACATCAGGTAGGTTTAGGGTGGTTTTGGGGTGGATCTATGGTATTTGGGGTTTTCTTCTATTTTTTGGCATGAACCTGTTTTTTTTTGGGGAGTTTTTGATGTGTTTTGGGGTCTCCGTTGGGTTTTGTTGTGTTCTTGTTGGTCATTATGTTAAATAGGTGTGGATTGTGGGTTTTGGAGAAGATCAGGTAGGTTTAGGGTGGTTTGGGGATAGATCTATGGTATTCAGGGTTGTTTTTTTTGGGGGGGGGGTGTGGTACTTCATGGTATTTGGGGTTTTCTTCTATTTTTTGGCGTGATCCTGTTCTTTTTTGGGGTGTTTTTGACGTGTTTTGGGGTCTCCGTTGGGTTTTGTTGTGTTCTCGTTGGTCGTTAAGTTAAATGGGAGTGGATTGTGGGTTTTGGAGAAGAGTAGGTGAGTTTAAGGTGTTATTGGGGGAAAGTTGATACGTTTTGTTTTTTTTTTTTTTTTTTTTTTTTTCTTCTGATCCTGTTCTTTTTTGGCGTTATTTTGACGTGTTTTGGGTTCTCCGATTGGTTTCGTTGGGTTTTCCTTTGTCATCGGGGTGGTAAAAGGTAAATTGTGGGTTTTGGAGAAATTCAGGTGAGTTTAAGGATTTTTGGGGGGTGGATCTATGGTTTTGGGGATTTTCTTTCTTTTTTGGGGGTGATCCTATTCTTTTTGTGGTGTTTTTGACGTGTTTTGGTGTCTCCGTTGGATTTTGTTGGGTTTTCCGTGGTCATCATGGTGGAAAAGGGTAAATTGCAGGGTTTGGAGAACTTCCGGTAGGTTTAGGGTGGTTTTGGGGTGGATATATGGTATTCAGTTTTTTTTTTTTTTTTTTTTTTTTTTTTTTTTTTTTGGAGGGGGGGGGATGATCCTGTACTTTTTGTGTTGTTTTTGACGTGTTTTGGGGTCTCCATTAGGTTTTGTTAGGTTCTTGTTTGTCATTATGTTAAATAGGAGTGGATTGTGGGTTTTGGAGAACATCAGGTAGGTTTAGGGGTACTTTTGGGGTGGAACTATGGCTTTTTGGGTTTTCTTTCATTTTGGGGAATGTTCCTGTTATTTTTGGGGTGTTTTTGACGTTTTTTGGGGTCTCTGTTGGGT
Organism: Aythya marila; assembly: GCF_965140915.1. Taxonomy (NCBI): domain Eukaryota; kingdom Metazoa; phylum Chordata; class Aves; order Anseriformes; family Anatidae; genus Aythya; species Aythya marila. Next base: position 237,902 of record NW_028136866.1, on the reverse strand, counting down.
TTTGTTGGGTTCTCGTTGGTCATCATGGTGGAAAAGTGTAAATTGTGGGTTTTGGAGAACATCAGGTAGGTTTAGGGTGGTTTTGTCGTGGATATATGTTATTCAGTTTTTTTTTTTTTTTTTTTTTTTGGGGGGGGGGGATGATCCTGGACTTTTTGTGTTGTTTTTGACATGTTTTGGGGTCTCCGTTGGGTTTCATTGTGTTTTCCATGGTCATCGTGTTGTAAAAGGGTAAATTGTGGGTTTTGGAGAACTTCAGGTAGGTTTAGGGGGAGTTTTCACGTGGATTCATGGTATTTGGGGTTTTCTTCTTTTTGGGGGAGTGATCCTCTCCTTTCTTCGGGTGATTTTGAAGTGTTTTGGGGTTTCCGTTGCGTTTCGTTGAGTTCCTAATGTGTTTTATGGTGGTTGGGAGTGTGCTTTGGGAATAGGAGAACATCAGGTAGGTTTAGGGTGTCTTTGAGGTGGATCTATGGTATTTGGGGTTTTCTTCTATTTTTTGGCGTGATCCTGTTCTTTTTTTTTTGGGTGTATTTGACGTGTTTTGGGGTCTCTGTTGGGTTTTGTTGTGTTCCTGTTGGTCTTTATGTTAAATAGGTGTGGATTGTGGGTTTTGGAGAACTTCAGGTAGGTTTAGGGTGGTTTTGGGGTGGATCTATGGTTTTGGCGGATTTTCTTTCAGTTTTGGGGGTGATGCCGTTCTTGTTTGTGGTGTTTTTGACGTGTTTTGGGGTCTCTGTTTGGTTTTGTTGGGTTCTCATTGGTCATCATGGTGGAAAAGAGTAAATTGTGGGTTTTGGAGAACATCAGGTAGATTTAGTGTGTCTTTGGGGTGGATCTATGGTTTTGGCGTATTTTCTTCCAGTTTTGGGGGTGATGCCGATATTTTTTGGGGTGTTTTTGACGTGTTTTGGGGTCTCCATTAGGTTTAGTTGGGTTCTTGTTTGTCATTATGTTAAATAGGATTGGATTGTTGGTTTTGGAGAACATCAGGTAGGTTTAGGGTGGTTTTGGGGTGGATCTATGGTTTTGGTGGATTTTCGTCCAGATTTGGGGGTGATGCCGTTCTTGTTTGGGGTGTTTTTGACGTGTTTTGGGGTCTCTGTTGGGTTTATTTGCGTTCTCATTGGTCATCATGGTGGAAAAGTGTACATTGTGGGTTTTGGAGAACATCAGGTAGGTTTAGGTTGTCTTTGGGGTGGATCTATGGTATTTGGGGTTTTCTTCTATTTTTTGGCATGAACCTGTTCTTTTTTGGGGTGTTTTGGACGTGTTTTGGGGTCTCCCTTGGGTTTTGTTGTGTTCTTGTTGGACATTATGTTAAATAGGAGTTGATTGTGGGTTTTGGATTGGATCAGGTAGGTTTAGGGTGGTTTTGGGGTGGATCTATGGTTTTGGCGTATTTTCTTCCAGATTTGGGGGTGATGCCGATTTTTTTGGGCGTGTTTTTGACGTGTTTTGGGGTCTCCGTTGGCTTTATTTGCGTTGACATTTGTCATCATGGTGGAAAAGGGTACATTGTGTGTTTTGGAGAACATCAGGTAGGTTTAAGGTGGTTTTGGGGTAAATCTATGGTATTTGGGGTTTTCTTTTATTTTTTGGCATGAACCTGTTCTTTTTTGGGGTGTTTTTGATGTGTTTTGGTGTCTCCGTTGGGTTTTGTTGTGTTCTTGTTGGTCATTATGTTAAATAGGAGTGGATTGTGGGTTTTGGAGAAGATCAGGTAGGTTTAGGGTGGTTTTGGGGTGGATCTATGGTTTTGGCGTATTTTCGTCCAGATTTGGGGGTGATGCCGATACTTTTTGTGTTGTTTTTGACGTGTTTTGGGGTCTCCGTTGGGTTTCATTGGGTTTTTCCATGGTCATCGTGTTGTAAAAGGGTAAATTGTGGGTTTTGGAGAACTTCAGGTAGGTTTAGGGGGAGTTTTCACGTGGATTCATGGTATTTGGGGTTTTCTTCTTTTTGGGGGAGTGATCCTCTCCTGTCTTCGGGTGATTTTGAAGTGTTTTGGGGTTTCCGTTGCGTTTCGTTGAGTTCCTACTGTGTTTTATGGTGGTTGGGAGTGTGCTTTGGGATTAGGAGAACATCAGGTAGGTTTAGGGTGTCTTTGAGGTGGATCTATGGTATTTGGGGTTTTCTTCTATTTTTTGGCGTGATCCTGTTCTTTTTTTTTGGGTGTATTTGACGTGTTTTGGGGTCTCCGTTGGGTTTTGTTGTGTTCCTGTTGGTCATTATGTTAAATAGGTGTGGATTGTGGGTTTTGGAGAACTTCAGGTAGGTTTAGGGTGGTTTTGGGGTGGATCTATGGTTTTGGAGTATTTTCTTTCAGTTTCGGAGGTGATGCCGTTCTTGTATGGGGTGTTTTTGACGTTTTTTGGGGTCTCTGTTTGTTTTTGTTGGGTTCTCGTTGGTCATCATGGTGGAAAAGGGTAAATTGTGGGTTTTGGAGAACATCAGGTAGGTTTAGGGTGGTTTTGGGGTGAATATAAGGTATTCAGATTTATTTTTTTTTTTTTGGTTGTTTGGGGGAATGATCCTGGACTTTTTGTGTTGTTTTTGACGTGTTTTGGGGTCTCCGTTGGGTTTCATTGGGTTTTCCATGGTCATCGTGTTGTAAAAGGGTAAATTGTGGGTTTTGGAGAACTTCAGGTAGGTTTAGGGGGAGTTTTCACGTGGATTCATGGTATTTGGGGTTTTCTTCTTTTTGGGGGAGTGATCCTCTCCTTTCTTCGTGTGATTTTGAAGTGTTTTGGGGTTTCCGTTGCGTTTCGTTGACTTCCTAATGTGTTTTCTGGTGGTTGGGAGTGTGCTTTGGGATTAGGAGAACATCAGGTAGGTTTAGGGTGTCTTTGAGGTGGATCTATGGTATTTGGGGTTTTCTTCTGTTTTTTGGCGTGATCCTGTTCTTTTCTTTTTGGGTGTATTTGACGTGTTTTGGGGTCTCCGTTGGGTTTTGTTGTGTTCCTGTTGGTCTTTATGTTAAATAGGTGTGGATTGTGGGTTTTGGAGAACTTCAGGTAGGTTTAGGGTGGTTTTGGGGTGAATCTATGATTTTGGCGTATTTTCTTCCAGATTTGGGGGTGATGCCGATATTTTTTGGGCTGTTTTTGACGTGTTTTGGGGTCTCCATTGGGTTTTGTTGTATTCTTGTTGGTCATTATGTTAAATAGGTGTGGATTGTGGGTTTTGGAGAACATCAGGTAGGTTTAGGGTGGTTTTGGGGTAGATCTATGGTATTCAGTGTTGTTTTTTTTTTTTTGGGGGGGTGGGGTGATTCATGGTATTTGGGGTTTTCTTCTATTTTTTGGCGTGATCCTTTTCTTTTTTGGGCTGTTTTTGACGTGTTTTGGGGTCTCCTTTGGGTTTCGTTGGGTTTTCCGTGGTCATCATGGTGGAAAAGGGTAAATTGCTGGTTTTGGAGAACTTCAGGTAGGTTTACGGGGACTTTTCGCGTGGATTCATGGTATTTGGGGTTTTCTTCTTTTTTGGAGAGTGATCCTCTCCTTTCTTCTGGTGATTTTGAAGTGTTTTGGGGTTTCCGTTGCGTTTCGTTGAGTTCCTACTGTGTTTTATGGTGGTTGGGAGTGTGCTTTGGGATTAGGAGAACATCAGGTAGGTTTAGGGTGTCTTTGGGGTGGATCTATGGTATTTGGGGTTTTCTTCTATTTTTTGGCGTGATCCTGTTCTTTTTTTGGGGTGTTTTTGACGTGTTTTGGGGTCTCCGTTGGGTTTCGTTGGGTTCTCGTTGGTCGTTAAGTTAAATGGGAGTGGATTGTGGGTTTTAGAGAAGAGTAGGTGAGTTTAAGGTGTTATTGGGGGAAAGTTCATACGTTTTTTTTTTTTTTTTTTTTTTTTTTTCTTCTGATCCTGTTCTTTTTTGGCGTTATTTTGACGTGTTTTGGGTTCTCCGATTGGTTTCGTTGGGGTTTCCTTTGTCATCGTGGTGGTAAAAGGTAAATTGTGGGTGTTGGAGAAATTCAGGTGAGTTTAAGGATTTTTGGGGGGTGGATCTATGGTTTTGGGGATTTTCTTTCGTTTTTGGGGGTGATCCTATTCTTTTTGTGGTGTTTTTGACGTGTTTTGGTGTCTCCGTTGGATTTTGTTGGGTTTTCCGTGGTCATCATGGTGGAAAAGGGTAAATTGCAGGTTTTGGAGAACTTCAGGTAGTTTTAATGGGACTTTTGGGGTGGATTCATGGTAGTTGCGTTTTTCTTCTGTTTTTTTTGGGGTGATCTTGTTCTTTTTTGGTGTGTTTTTGACATGTTTTGGTGTCTCCGTTGGGTTTCGTTTTGTTGTCGTTTGTCGTTAAGGTGAATGGGAGTGGATTGTGGGGTTTGGAGAAGATCAGGTGAGCTTAGGGTGGTTTTGGGGGGAAAATCATGGTTTTGTTTTTTTTTTCTTCTGATCCATTTCCTTTTTGGCGTGTTTTTGACGTGTTTTGGGGTCTCCGTTGGATTTTAGTTGGGTTCTTGTTGGTCATCAGTGTGGAAAATGGTAAATAGTTGGTTTTGGTGAACATCAGGTAGGTTTAGGGTGGTTTGGGGGTGCATCTATGGTATTTGGGGTTTTCTTCTGTTTTTTTTTGGGGTGATCCTGTTCTTTTTTTTGTGGTGTTTTTGACGTGTTTTGGGGTCTCCATTGGGTTTCGTTGGGTTTTCCGTGGTCATCATGTTGGAAAAGGGTAAATTGTGGGTTTTGGAGAACATCAGGTAGGTTTAGGGTGGTTTTGGTGTGGATCTATGGTTTTGGCGTATTTTCTTCCAGTTTTGGGGGTGATGCCGATATTTTTGGTGGTGTTTTTGACGTGTTTTGGTGTCTCCGTTGGGTTTTGTTGTGTTCTTGTTTGTCATTATGTTAAATAGGAGTGGATTGTGGGTTTTGCAGAACATCAGGTAGGTTTAAGGGTTTTTTTTTAGCGTTAAATCATGGCATATTTATTTAATTATTTATTTTTTTTAGCATCTGTGTTGATTTTGGTGTGTTTTTGACGTGTTTTGGGGTCTCCGTTGGGTTTCGTTGGGTTTTCCGTGGTCATCATGGTGGAAAAGGGTAAATTGCTGGTTTTGGAGAACTTCAGGTAGGTTTAGGGTGTCTTTGGGGTGGATCTATGGTATTTGGGGTTTTCTTCTATTTTTTGGCGTGATCCTGTTCTTTTTTGGGGTGTTTTTGACGTGTTTTGGGGTCTCCGTTGGGTTTCGTTGGATTCTCGTTGGTCGTTAAGTTAAATGGGAGTGGATTGTGGGTTTTGGAGAAGAGTAGGTGAGTTTAAGGTGTTATTGGGGGAAAGTTCATACGTTTTTTTTTTTTTTTTTTTTTTTTTCTTCTGATCCTGTTCTTTTTTGGCGTTATTTTGACGTGTTTTGGGTTCTCCGATTGGTTTCGTTGGGTTTTCCTTTGTCATCGTGGTGGTAAAAGGTAAATTGTGGGTTTTGGAGAAATTCAGGTGAGTTTAAGGATTTTTGGGGGGTGGATCTATGGTTTTGGGGATTTTCTTTCGTTTTTGGGGGTGATCCTATTCTTTTTGTGGTGTTTTTGACGTGTTTTGGTGTCTCCGTTGGATTTTGTTGGGTTTTCCGTGGTCATCATGGTGGAAGAGGGTAAATTGTGGGTTTTGGAGAACTTCAGGTAGTTTTAATGGGACTTTTGGGGTGGATTCATGGTATTTGCGTTTTTCTTCTGTTTTTTTTTTGGGGTGATCTTGTTCTTTTTTGGTGTGTTTTTGACATGTTTTGGGGTCTCCGTTGGGTTTCGTTGGGTTGTCGTTTGTCGTTAAGGTCAATGGGAGTGGATTGTGGGGTTTGGAGAAGATCAGGTGAGCTTAGGGTGGTTTTGGGGGGAAAATCATGGTTTTGTTTTTTTTTTTCTTCTGATCCATTTCCTTTTTGGCGTGTTTTTGACGTGTTTTGGGGTCTCCGTTGGATTTTAGTTGGGTTCTTGTTGGTCATCAGTGTGGAAAATGGTAAATAGTTGGTTTTGGTGAACATCAGGTAGGTTTAGGGTGGTTTGGGGGTGCATCTATGGTATTTGGGGTTTTCTTCTGTTTTTTTGGGGGGTGATACTGTTCTTTTTTTTGTGGTGTTTTTGACGTGTTTTGGGGTCTCTGTTGGGTTTCGTTGGGTTTTCCGTGGTCATCATGTTGGAAAAGGGTAAATTGTGGGTTTTGGAGAACATCAGGTAGGTTTAGGGTGGTTTTGGGGTGGATCTATGATTTTGGCGTATTTTCTTCCAGTTTTGGGGGTGATGCCGATATTTTTGGTGGTGTTTTTGACGTGTTTTGGGGTCTCCGTTGGGTTTTGTTGTGTTCTTGTTTGTCATTATGTTTAATAGGAGTGGATTGTGGGTTTTGCAGAACATCAGGTAGGTTTAAGGGTTTTTTTTTAGCGTTAAATCATGGCATATTTATTTAATTATTTATTTTTTTTAGCATCTGTGTTGATTTTGGTGTGTTTTTGACGTGTTTTGGGGTCTCCGTTGGGTTTCGTTGGGTTTTCCGTGGTCATCATGGTGGAAAAGGGTAAATTGCTGTTTTTGGAGAACTTCAGGTAGGTTTAGGGGGACTTTTCGCGTGGATTCATGGTATTTGGGGTTTTCTTCTTTTTTGGAGAGTGATCCTCTCCTTTCTTCGTGTGATTTTGAAGTGTTTTGGGGTTTCCGTTGCGTTTCGTTGAGTTCCTACTGTGTTTTCTGGTGGTTGGGAGTGTGCTTTGGGATTAGGAGAACATCAGGTAGGTTTAGGGTGTCTTTGGGGTGGATCTATGGTATTTGGGGTTTTCTTCTATTTTTTGGCATGATCCTGTTCTTTTTTGGGGTGTTTTTGACGTGTTTTGGGGTCTCCGTTGGGTTTCGTTGGATTCTCGTTGGTCGTTAAGTTAAATGGGAGTGGATTGTGGGTTTTGGAGAAGAGTAGGTGAGTTTAAGGTGTTATTGGGGGAAAGTTCATACGTTTTTTTTTTTTTTTTTTTTTTTTTCTTCTGATCCTGTTCTTTTTTGGCGTTATTTTGACGTGTTTTGGGTTCTCCGATTGGTTTCGTTGGGTTTTCCTTTGTCATCGTGGTGGTAAAAGGTAAATTGTGGGTTTTGGAGAAATTCAGGTGAGTTTAAGGATTTTTGGGGGGTGGATCTATGGTTTTGGGGATTTTCTTTCGTTTTTGGGGGTGATCCTATTCTTTTTGTGGTGTTTTTGACGTGTTTTGGTGTCTCCGTTGGATTTTGTTGGGTTTTCCGTGGTCATCATGGTGGAAAAGGGTAAATTGCGGGTTTTGGAGAACTTCAGGTAGTTTTAATGGGACTTTTGGGGTGGATTCATGGTATTTGCGTTTTTCTTCTGTTTTTTTTTTGGGGTGATCTTGTTGTTTTTTTGGTGTGTTTTTGACATGTTTTGGGGTCTCCGTTGGGTTTCGTTTTGTTGTCGTTTGTCGTTAAGGTCAATGGGAGTGGATTGTGGGGTTTGGAGAAGATCAGGTGAGCTTAGGGTGGTTTTGGGGGGAAAATCATGGTTTTGTTTTTTTTTCTTCTGATCCATTTCCTTTTTGGCGTGTTTTTGACGTGTTTTGGGGTCTCCGTTAGATTTTAGTTGGGTTCTTGTTGGTCTTCAGTGTGGAAAATGGTAAATAGTTGGTTTTGGTGAACATCAGGTAGGTTTAGGGTGGTTTGGGGGTGCATCTATGGTATTTGGGGTTTTCTTCTGTTTTTTTTGGGGGTGATCCTGTTCTTTTTTTTGTGGTGTTTTTGACGTGTTTTGGGGTCTCCGTTGGATTTCGTTGGGTTTACCGTGGTCATCATGTTGGAAAAGGGTAAATTGTGGGTTTTGGAGAACATCAGGTAGGTTTAGGGTGGTTTTGGGGTGGATCTATGGTTTTGGTGGATTTTCTTCCAGTTTTGGGGGTGATGCCGATATTTTTTGGGTTTTTTTTTGAAGTTCTTTGGGGTCTCTGTTGGGTTCTGTTGGGTTCTCGTTGGTCATCATGGTGGAAAAGGGTAAATTGTGGGTTTTGGAGAACATCAGGTAGGTTTAGGGTGGTTTTGGTGTGGATCTATGGTTTTGGTGGATTTTCTTCCAGTTTTGGGGGTGATGCCGATATTTTTTGGGGTGTTTTTGACGTGTTTTGGGGTCTCCGTTAGGTTTTGTTGGGTTCTTGTTTGTCATTATGTTAAATAGGATTGGATTGTGGGTTTTGCAGAACATCAGGTAGGTTTAAGAGTTTTTTTAGGGTTAAATCATGGCTTTTTTTTTTTTTTTTTTTTTTTTTTTTTTTTTTTTTAGCATCTGTGTTGATTTTGGTGTGTTTTTGACGTGTTTTGGGGTCTCCGTTGGGTTTCGTTGGGTTTTCCGTGGTCATCATGGTGGAAAAGGGTAAATTGCTGTTTTTGGAGAACTTCAGGTAGGTTTAGGGGGAGTTTTCACGTGGATTCATGGTATTTGGGGTTTTCTTCTTTTTTGGAGAGTGATCCTCTCCTTTCTTCGTGTGATTTTGAAGTGTTTTGGGGTTTCCGTTGCGTTTCGTTGAGTTCCTAATGCGTTTTATGGTGGTTGGGAGTGTGCTTTGGGATTAGGAGAACATCAGGTAGGTTTAGGGTGTCTTTGGGGTGGATCTATGGTATTTGGGGTTTTCTTCTATTTTTTGGCGTGAGCCTGTTCTTTTTTGGGGTATTTTGGACATGTTTTGGGGTCTCCGTTGGTTTTTGTTGTGTTCTTGTTGGTCATTATGTTAAATAGGTGTGGATTGTGGGTTTTGGAGAACATCAGGTAGGTTTAGGGTGCTTTTGGGGTGGATCTATGGTATTCAGGGTTGTTTTTTGGGGTGGGGGGAGTGATTCATGTTATTTGTGGTTTTCTTCTGTTTTTTGGCGTGATCCTGTTCTTTTTTGGCGTTATTTTGACGTGTTTTGCGGTCTCCGTTGGGTTTCATTGGGTTCTCGTTGGTCGTTAAGTTAAATGGGAGTGGATTGTGGGTTTTGGAGAAGAGTAGGTGAGTTTATGTTGGTATTGGGGGGAAAGTTCATAGCTTTTTTTTTTGATCCTGTTCTTTTTTTGTGGTGTTTTTGACGTGTTTTGGGGTCTCTGTTGGGTTTCGTTGCGTTTTCCGTTGTCATCATGTTGGAAAATGGTAAATTGTGGGTTTTGGAGAACATCAGGTAGGTTAAGGGGGACGTTTGGGGTAGATCTATGGTATTCAGGGTTGTTTTTTTTTTTTTTGGGGGGGTGATTCATGGTATTTGGGGTTTTCTTTCGTTTTGGGGTGTTCCTGTTCTTGTTTGGGGTGTTTATAACGTGTTTTGGGGTCTCCGTTTGGTTTTGTTGTTTTCTTGTTGGGAGTTATGTTAAATAGGTGTGGATTGTTGGTTTTGGAGAACATCAGGTAGGTTTTATTTTTTTGAGGGGTATATCTTTTTTTTTTTTTTTTTAGGATCTGGGTTGATTTTTTTTTTTTTTTTTTTTTTTTTTTTTGGTTCTCTGTTGTGTTTCGTTTGTTTTTCCGTGGTCATCATGGTGGAAAAGGGTACATTGTGGGTTTTGGAGAACATCAGGTAGGTTTAGGGTGGTTTTGGGGTGTATCTATGGTTTTGGTGGATTTTCTTCCAGTTTTGGGGGTGATGCCGATATTTTTTGGGGTGTTTTTGACGTTTTTTGGGGTCTCTGTTGGGTTTTGTTGGGTTCTCGTTTGTCATCATGGTGGAAAATTGTAAATTGTGGATTTGGAGAACATCAGGTAGGTTTAGGGTGGTTTTGGGGTGGATCTATGGTTTTGGCGGATTTTCTTCCAGATTTGGGGGTGATGCCGATATTTTTTGGTGTGTTTTTGACGTGTTTTGGGGTCTCCGTTGGGTTTCGTTGGTTTTTCCATGGTCATCATGGTGGAAAAGGGTAAATTGCTGATTTTGGAGAACTTCAGGTAGGTTTAGGGGGACTTTTCGCGTGGATTCATGGTATTTGGGCTTTTCTTCTTTTTGGGGGAGTGATCCTTATGTTAAATAATGGTCATTATGTTAATAGTGGTCATTATGTTAAATAGGTGTGGATTGTGGGTTTTGGAGAACATCAGGTAGGTTTAGGGTGCTTTTGGGGTAGGTCTATGGTATTCAGGGTTGTTTTTTTTTTTTTTGGGGGGGGGGGTGATTCATGGTATTCGTTGTTTTCTTCTATTTTTTGGCGTGATCCTGTTCTTTTTTGGCGTTATTTTGACGTGTTTTGGGTTCTCCGATTGGTTTCGTTGTGTTTTCCTTTGTCATGTTGATGGTAAAAGGTAAATTGTGGGTGTTGGAGAAATTCAGGTGAGTTTAAGGATTTTTGGGGGGTGGATCTATGGTTTTGGGGATTTTCTTTCGTTTTTGGGGGTGATCCTATTCTTTTTGTGGTGTTTTTGACGTGTTTTGGTGTCTCCGTTGGATTTTGTTGGGTTTTCCGTGGTCATCATGGTGGAAAAGGGTAAATTGAGGGTTTTGGAGAACTTCAGGTAGTTTTAATGGGTCTTTTGGGGTGGATTCATGGTATTTGCGTTTTTCTTCTGTTTTTTTTTTGGGGTGATCTTGTTGTTTTTTTGGTGTGTTTTTGACATGTTTTGGTGTCTCCGTTGGGTTTCATTGGGTTGTCGTTTGTCGTTAAGGTCAATGGGAGTGGATTGTGGGGTTTGGAGAAGATCAGGTGAGCTTAGGGTGGTTTTGGGGGGAAAATCACGGTTTTGGTTTTTTTTCTTCTGATCCAGTTCCTTTTTGGCGTGTTTTTGACGTGTTTTGGGGTCTCCGTTGGATTTTAGTTGGGTTCTTGTTGGTCATCAGTGTGGAAAATGGTAAATAGTTGGTTTTGGTGAACATCAGGTAGGTTTAGAGTGGTTTGGGGGTGCATCTATGGTATTTGGGGTTTTCTTCTTTTTTTTGGGGGGGTGATCCTGTTCTTTTTTTGTGGTGTTTTTGACGTGTTTTGGGGTCTCTGTTGGGTTTCGTTGCGTTTTCCATTGTCATCATGTTGGAAAATGGTAAATTGTGGGTTTTGAAGAACATCAAGTAGGTTAAGGTGGACGTTTGGGGTGGATTCATGGTATTTGTGGTTTTCTTTCCTTTTGGGGTGATCCTGTTCTTGTTTGGGGTGTTTATAACGTGTTTTGGGGTCTCCGTTGGGTTTTGTTGTTTTCTTGTTGGGCGTTATGTTTAATAGGTGTGGATTGTGGGTTTTGGAGAACATCAGGTAGGTTTTGTTTTTTTGGGGGGTATATCTTTTTTTTTTTTTTTTAGGATCTGGATTGATTTTGTTTTTTTTTTTTTTATTTATTTTTTTTGGTTCTCTGTTGTGTTTCGTTTGGTTTTCCGTGGTCATCATGGTGGAAAAGGGTACATTGTGGGTTTTGGAGAACATCAGGTAGGTTTAGGGTGGTTTTGGGGTGGATCTATGGTTTTGGTGGATTTTCTTCCAGTTTTGGGGGTGATGCCGATATTTTTTGGGGTGTTTTTGACGTTTTTTGGGGTCTCTGTTGGGTTTTGTTGGGTTCTCGTTTGTCATCATGGTGGAAAATGGTAAATTGTGGGTTTTGGAGAAGATCAGGTAGGTTTAGGGTGGTTTTGGGGTGGATCTATGGTTTTGGCGGATTTTCTTCCAGATTTGGGGTGATGCCGATATTTTTTGGTGTGTTTTTGACGTGTTTTGGGGTCTCCGTTGGGTTTTGTTGGGTTTTCCATGATCATCATGGTGGAAAAGGGTAAATTGCTGATTTTGGAGAACTTCAGGTAGGTTTAGGGGGACTTTTCGTGTGGATTCATGGTATTTGGGCTTTTCTTCTTTTTGGGGGAGTGATCCTCTCCTTTCTTCGGGTGATTTTGAAGTGTTTTTGGGTTTCCGTTGCGTTTCGTTGAGTTCCTACTGTGTTTTCTGGTGGTTGGGAGTGTGCTTTGGGATTAGGAGAACATCAGGTAGGTTTAGGGTGTCTTTGGGGTGGATCTATGGTATTTGGGGTTTTCTTCTATTTTTTGGCATGATCCTGTTCTTTTTTGGGGTGTTTTTGACGTGTTTTGGGGTCTCCGTTGGGTTTTGTTGTGTTCTTGTTGGTCATTATGTTAAATAGGTGTGGATTGTGGGTTTTGGAGAAGATCAGGTGGGTTTAGGGTGCTTTTGGGGTAGATCTATGGTATTCAGGGTTGTTTTTTTTTTTGGGGGGGGGGGGGGTGATTCATGGTATTCGTGGTTTTCTTCTATTTTTTGGCGTGATCCTGTTCTTTTTTGGCGTTATTTTGACGTGTTTTGGGTTCTCCGATTGGTTTCGTTGGGTTTTCCTTTGTCATCGTGATGGTAAAAGGTAAATTGTGGGTGTTGGAGAAATTCAGGTGAGTTTAAGGATTTTTGGGGGGTGGATCTATGGTTTTGGGGATTTTCTTTCGTTTTTGGTGATGATCCTATTCTTTTTGTGGTGTTTTTGACGTGTTTTGGTGTCTCCGTTGGATTTTGTTGGGTTTTCCGTGGTCATCATGGTGGAAAAGGGTAAATTGCGGGTTTTGGAGAACTTCAGGTAGTTTTAATGGGACTTTTGGGGTGGATTCATGGTATTTGCGTTTTTCTTCTGTTTTTTTTTTGGGGTGATCTTGTTGTTTTTTGTTGTGTTTTTGACATGTTTTGGTGTCTCCGTTGGGTTTCGTTGGGTTGTCGTTTGTCGTTAAGGTCAATGGGAGTGGATTGTGGGGTTTGGAGAAGATCAGGTGAGCTTAGGGTGGTTTTGGGGGGAAAATCACGGTTTTGGGTTTTTTTCTTCTGATCCAGTTCCTTTTTGGTGTGTTTTTGACGTGTTTTGGGGTCTCCGTTGGATTTTAGTTGGGTTCTTGTTGGTCATCAGTGTGGAAAATGGTAAATAGTTGGTTTTGGTGAACATCAGGTAGGTTTAGAGTGGTTTGGGGGTGCATCTATGGTATTTGGGGTTTTCTTCTTTTTGTTTGGGGGGTGATCCTGTTCTTTTTTTGTGGTGTTTTTGACGTGTTTTGGGGTCTCTGTTGGGTTTCGTTGCATTTTCCATGGTCATCATGTTGGAAAATGGTAAATTGTGGGTTTTGGAGAACATCAGGTAGGTTAAGGGGGACGTTTGCGGTGGATTCATGGTATTTGGGGTTTTCTTTCGTTTTGGGGTGATCCTGTTCTTGTTTGGGGTGTTTATAACGTGTTTTGGGGTCTCCGTTGGGTTTTGTTCTTTTCTTGTTGGGCGTTATGTTAAATAGGTGAGGATTGTGGGTTTTGGAGAACATCAGGTAGGTTTAGGGTGGTTTTGGGGTGGATCTATGGTTTTGGTGGATTTCCTTCCAGTTTTGGGGGTGATGCCGATATTTTTTGGGGTGTTTTTGACGTTTTTTGGGGTCTCTGTTGGGTTTTGTTGGGTTCTCGTTGGTCATCATGGTGGAAAAGGGTACATTGTGGGTTTTGGAGAAGATCAGGTAGGTTTAGGGTGGTTTTGTGGTGGATCTATGGTTTTGGCGTATTTTCTTCCAGTTTTGGGGGTGATGCTGATATTTTTTGGTGTGTTTTTGACGTGTTTTGGGGTCTCCGTTAGGTTTTGTTGGGTTCTTGTTTGTCATTATGTTAAATAGGAGTGGATTGTGGGTTTTGCAGAACATCAGGTAGGTTTAAGGGTTTTTTAGGGTTAAATCATGGCATTTTTTTTTTTTTATTTTTTTATTTTTTTTTTAGCATCTGTGTTGATTTTGGTGTGTTTTTGACGTGTTTTGGGGTCTCCGTTGGGTTTCGTTGGGTTTTCCGTGGTCATCATGGTGGAAAAAGGTAAATTGCTGTTTTTGGAGAACTTCAGGTAGGTTTAGGGGGACTTTTCGCGTGGATTCATGGTATTTGGGGTTTTCTTCTTTTTTGGAGAGTGATCCTCTCCTTTCTTCGGGTGATTTTGAAGTGTTTTGGGGTTTCCGTTGCGTTTCGTTGAGTTCCTACTGTGTTTTCTGGTGGTTGGGAGTGTGCTTTGGGATTAGGAGAACATCAGGTAGGTTTAGGGTGTCTTTGGGGTGGATCTATGGTATTTGGGGTTTTCTTCTATTTTTTGGCGTGATCCTGTTCTTTTTTGGGGTGTTTTTGACGTGTTTTGGGGTCTCCGTTGGGTTTTGTTGGGTTCTCGTTGGTCATTATGTTAAATAGGTGTGGATTGTGGGTTTTGGAGAAGATCAGGTAGGTTTAGGGTGCTTTTGGGGTAGATCTATGGTATTCAGGGTTTTTTTTTGTGGGTGGGGGATGATTCATGGTATTTGGGGTTTTCTTCTATTTTTTGGCGTGATCCTGTTCTTTTTTTTGTGGTGTTTTTGACGTGTTTTGGGGTCTCTGTTGGGTTTCGTTGTGTTTTCCCTTGTCATCATGTTGGAAAATGGTAAATTGTGGGTTTTGGAGAACATCAGGTAGGTTAAGGGGGACGTTTGGGGTGTATTCATGGTATTTGGGGTTTTCTTTCGTTTTGGGTGATCCTGTTCTTGTTTGGGGTGTTTATAACGTGTTTTGGTGTCTCCGTTGGGTTTTGTTGGGTTCCTAATTGTTTTTACGGTTCTCTGGAGTGGACTTTGGGATTTGTAGAACATTAGGTAGGTTTAGGGGGACTTTTGGGATGGATCTATGGTTTTTGGGGTTTTTCTTTCGTTTTTGGGGTGATCCTTTTCTTTTTGGGGTTGTTTTTGACGTGTTTTGTGGTCTCCGTTGTGTTTTTTTTGGTTCTCGGTCATCATGGTGGAAAAGGGTAAATTGTGGTTTTTGGAGAACATCAGGTGATTTTAAGGATTTTTGGGGGGTGAATCTATGATTTTGGGGGATTTCTTCTGTTTTTTTTTTTTTTTTTTTTTTTTTTTTTTAGGTTTTTATTCTTTTTTTGGGGTGGTCCCGTTCTTTATTTGTTGTTTTATTGGGTTTTCTGTTGTCATCGTGGTGGAAAAGGGTAAATTGCGGGTTTTGTAGAACTTCAGGTAGGTTTAGGGGGACCTTTGGTGCGGATTCATGGTATTTGGCGTTTTCTTCTGTTTTTTGGGGCGATCCCGTTCTTTTTTGTGGTGTTTTTGACGTGTTTTGTGGTCTCCATTGGATTTCGTTGGGTTCTCGTTGGTCGTTAAGGTAAAAGGGAGTGGATTGTGGGTTTTGGAGAAGATTAGTTGAGTTTAGGGTGGTATTGGGGGAAAATTCATACTTTATTTTAGTTTTATTTTTTTTTTCTTCTGATCCAGTTCTTTTTTGGCGTTATTTTGACGTGTTTTGGGGTCTCTGATTGGTTTCGTTGGGTTTTCCTTTGACATCGTGGTGGAAAAAGAGAAATTGTGGGTTTTGGAGAACTTCAGGTAGGTTTAGGGGGACTTTTGGGGCAGATTCATGGTTTTGGGGGTTTTCTTCTGTTTTTTTTTTTGCCTGGTCCCGTTCTTTTTTGGGAAGTTTTTGAGGTGTTTGGGTTTTCCGTTGGGTTTTGTTGGGTTCTCGGTCATCATTGTGAAAAAGGGTAAATTATGGTTTTTGGAGAACATCTGGTGAGTTTAAGGAATTTGGGGGTTGAATCTCTGGCTTTGGGGGATTTTCTTCTGTTTTTTTTTTTTTTTTTTTTTTTTACGGTTTTCTTCTGTTTTTGGGGTGGTCTCGTTCTTTTTTGGGGGTGTTTTGTTGGGTTTTCCGTTGTCATCGTGGTGGAAAAGGGTAAATTGCGGGTTATGGAGAACATCAGGTAGGTTTAGGGTGGTTTGAGGATGGATCTATGGTTCTGGGTGTTTTCTTTCATTTTTGGGGGTGATCGTGTTCTTTTTTGGGGTGTCCTTGACGTGTTTTGGGGTCTCTGTTGGGTTTCGTTTGGTTTTCCGTTGTCATCATCCTGGAAAATGGTAAATTGTGGGTTTTGGAGAACATCAGGTAGGTTAAGGGGGACGTTTGGGGTGGATCTATGGCTTTTGGGGTTTACTTCTGTTATTTTGGGATGATCCTTTTCTTTTTTGGGGTGTTTATGCCGTGTTTTGGTGTCTCCGTTGGGCTTTGTTGGGTTCCTAATGGGTTTTATGGTGGTTGGGAGTGGACTTTGGGTTTTGGAGAACATCAGGTAGGTTTAGGGGGACATTTGGGGTGGATCTATGGCTTTTTGGGGTTTTCTTGTGTTTTCTGGGGTGATCCTATTCTTTTTTGTTGTGTTTTTGAGGTGTTTTGTGGTCTCCGTTGGGTTTTGTTGGGTTCTTGGTGGTCATCATGGTAAATGGGAGTGAAATGTGGGATTTGGAGAAGATCAGGTGAGTTTAGGGTGGTTTAGTGGGGAAATTTATGGTTTTTGTTTTTTTTTTTTCTTCTTATCCAGTTCTTTTTTGGCGTGTTTTTGACATGTTTTGGGGTCTCCGTTGGGTTTTGTTGGGTTTTCTGTTTTCATCATGGTGGAAAATGGTAAATTGGGGGTTTTGGAGAACATCAGGTAGGTTTAGGGGGACTTTTGGGGTGGATCTATGGTTTTGGGGGATTTTCTTCCAGTTTTGGGGGTGATCCCCTTCCTGTCTGTGGTGATTTTGACGTGTTTTGGGGTCTCCATTTGGTTTTGTTGGGTTTTCCGTGCTCATCAGTGTGGAAAAGGGTAAATTGTGGGTTTTGGAGAACATCAGGTAAGTGTAGGGTGGTTTTGGGGTGGATCTATGGTTTTTGGATTTTCTTGTGTTTTTTTGGGGGGGATCTTGTTGTTGTTTGGGTTGATTTTGACGTGTTTTGGGGTCTCCGTTGGGTTTCGTTGTGTTTTCCCTGGTCATCATGGTGGAAAAGTGTAAATTGTGGGTTTTGGAGAACATCAGGTAGGATAAGGGGGACTTTTGAGGTGGATTCATGGTATTTGGGGTTTTCTTCTGTTTTTTTTTGTGGTGATCGTTTTCTTTTTTGGGGTGTTTTTGTCGTGTTTTGTGGTCTCCGTTGGGTTTTAGTTGGCTTTTTATTGGTCATCATGTTGGAATAGTTTAAATTGTGGGTTTTGGAGAACATCAGGTATGTTTAGGGGGACTTTTGGGGTAGATCTATGGCTTTTGATGTTTTCTTCTCTTTTTTTTTGCAGTGATCCTGTTCTTTTTTGTGTTGTTTTTGACGTGTTTTGGGGTTTCCGTTGCGTTTCGTTTAGTTCCTAATGGGTTTTATGGTGGTTGGGAGCGGACTTTGGGATTTTGAGAATTCAGGTAGGTTTAGGGTGGTTTTGGGGTGTGTTGTCGATGGAAGGAAGACACAGACGCTCAATATGTGTTAACAATGAACTTCAACTTTAATGGATAGCTCAGTCGCCTTTTATCTAGTTCGAACATAATCAACTCATACATATTGCAAAAACTAAGCTCAGGATTGACTAACATTTCCCACTCTTTTCAGGTAGTTTCTCCTTCTTTTAGCTACCGTCCCGCCTTAGGGACTTTCCCAATCGCTCAAGGGCATCGTGTCCTTGAGCCTGATTGGCTCTCAGCCAGCTGTGTACGTGCCAGATTCATGTGAGTTGAGTACGGTACTTTACTAGCCCATTGCCTCCTAACTGCCCAACATCCACATGTCCTATTTTACTTAACCATTCCTCCACAAGGGTGCATCTATGGTATTTGTGGTTTTCTTCTGTTTTTTTTTTTTTGGGGGGGTGATCCTGTTCTTTTTTGGGGTGTTCTTGAGGTGTTTTTTGGTCTCCGTTGGGTTTTGTTGGGTTCTTGTTCGTCATCATGGTGAATGGGAGTGAAATGTGGGATTTGGAGAAGATCAGGTGAGTTTAGGGTGGTTTAGTGGGGAAATTCATGTTTTTTTTTTTTATTTTTATTTTTTTATTATTTTTTTGGTTCTCTGTTGTGTTTCGTTGGGTTTTCCGTGGTCATCATGGTGGAAAAGGGTAAATTGTGGGTTTTGGAGAACATCAGGTAGGTTTAGGGTGGTATTGGGGTGGATCTATGGTTTTGGTGTATTTTCTTCCAGTTTTGGGGGTGATGCCGATATTTTTTGGTTTTTTTTTGACGTTCTTTGGGGTCTCTGTTGGGTTCTGTTGGGTTCTCGTTGGTCATCATGGTGGAAAAGGGTAAATTGTGGGTTTTGGAGAACATCAGGTAGGTTTAGAGTGGTTTTGTGGTGGATCTATGGTTTTGGCGTATTTTCTTCCAGTTTTGGGGGTGATGCCGATATTTTTTGGGGTGTTTTTGACGTGTTTTGGGGTCTCCGTTAGGTTTTGTTGGGTTCTTGTTTGTCATTATGTTAAATAGGAGTGGATTGTGGGTTTTGCAGAACATCAGGTAGGTTTAAAAGTTTTTTTACGGTTAAATCATGGCTCTTTTTTTTTTTTTTTTTTTTTTTTTTTTTTTTTTTAGCATCTGTGTTGATTTTGGTGTGTTTTTGACGTGTTTTGGGGTCTCCGTTGGGTTTCTTTGGGTTTTCCGTGGTCATCATGGTGGAAAAAGGTAAATTGCTGTTTTTGGAGAACTTCAGGTAGGTTTAGGGGGAGTTTTCACGTGGATTCATGGTATTTGGGGTTTTCTTCTTTTTTGGAGAGTGATCCTCTCCTTTCTTCGGGTGATTTTGAAGTGTTTTGGGGTTTCCGTTGCGTTTCGTTGAGTTCCTACTGTGTTTTATGGTGGTTGAGAGTGTGCTTTGGGATTAGGAGAACATCAGGTAGGTTTAGGGTGTCTTTGGGGTGGATCTATGGTATTTGAGGTTTTCTTCTATTTTTTGTCGTGATCCTGTTCTTTTTTGGGGTGTTTTGGACGTGTTTTGTGGTCTCCGTTGGGTTTTGTTGTGTTCTTGTTGGTCATTATGTTAAATAGGTGTGGATTGTGGGTTTTGGAGAACATCAGGTATGTTAAGGGGGACTTTTGGAGTAGATCTATGGTATTCAGGGTTTTTTTTTTTGGGGGGGGGGTGATTCATGGTATTTGGGGTTTTCTTCTATTTTTTTGGCGTGATCCTGTTCTTTTTTGGGGTGTTTTTGACGTGTTTTGGGGTCTCTGTTGGGTTTCGTTGGGTTTTCCGTTGTCATAATGGTGGAAAATGGTAAATTGTGGGTTTTGGAGAACATCAGGTAGGTTTAGGGGGACTTTTGGGGTGGATCTATGGTTTTGGGGTATTTTCTTCCAGTTTTCTTGGGTGATCCTGTTCTTTTTTGTGGTGTTTTTGACGTGTTTTGTGGTCTCCGTTAGGTTTTGTTGGGTTCTTGTATTCATCATGGTGAATGGGAGTGAAATGTGGGATTTGGAGAAGATCAGGTGGGTTTAGGGTGGTTTTGTGGGGAAATTCATGGTTTTTGTTTTTTTTTTTTTCTTCTTATCCAGTTCTTTTTTGGGGTGTTTTTAACGTTTTTTGGGGTCTCCGTTGGGTTTCGTTGGGTTTTCCGTTGTCATCATGGTGGAAAATGGTAAATTGTGGGTTTTGGAGAACATCAGGTAGGTTTAGAGGGACTTTTGGGGTGGATCTATGTCTTTTGGGGTTTACTTCTGTTATTTTGGGATGATCCTGTTCTTTTTTGGGGTGTTTATGCCGTGTTTTGGTGTCTCCGTTGGGCTTTGTTGGGTTCCTAATGGGTTTTATGGTGGTTGGGAGTGGACTTTGGGTTTTGGAGAACATCAGTGTGGTGTTTTTACCGTGCTGGGCAGCTAAACCCCACAACCGCTCTCTCACTCCCCCTCCTTTAGATGAGGAGGGGGAGAAGTAAAGCAAAGAACAACTCACGGGTTGAGATAAGGATAATTATTTAAAGGGAAATAATTATAATAATTAAATAAAGACTACCATGAACTAAACAATTTAACTAAGGGGAAGTAAAAGGGAAAAGGGGAACAAGGGAGGAAAACAAACAAACAAAATAAATGAAAGCTATATGGAAGTGCAGAGGAAAGAAATTACTCTCTACTTCCCACAAATGAGCCATGATTGACCACGTCCTTGAAGCAAGGCCTCAACGCACGCAGCCGGTGTTCGAGAGGAGGACCGAGGTCTTCTCAACGAGAGCCCACCCCTCCCCTCTTCTTCCTGTTTCCACCTTTTATTGCTGAGTGTGACACCACATGGTATGGAATATCCCTTTGATTGGTTTAGGTCAGCTGCCATAGTGATGTTTCTCTCCTCACTTTTTGCCCACCCCCTAGGAGGGTTAGAGAAAGGCCCAATGCTGTGCCACTGCTGCTCAGCAGTAGACACAACACTGGTGTGATAACACTGCTGTTCCAGCTACAAGTACAGAGTACGGCACTGTATGGGCTGCTGCCGGGAAAGTTAACATTCCAGCCAGACCCAGTACAATCAGGTAGGTTTAGGGTGGTTTTGGGGTGGATCTATGATTTTGGGGATTTTCTTCCGTTTTTGGGCGTGATCCTATTCTTTTTTGGTGTGTTTGTGACGTGTTTTATGGTCTCCGTTGGGTTTTGTTGCGTTTTCCATTGTCATCGTGGTGGAAAATGGTAAATTGCGATTTTTGGAGAACTTCAGGTCGTTTTAGGGGGACTTCTGGGGTGGATTCATGGTATTTGAGTTTTTCTTCTGTTTGTTGGGGTGATCCTGTTCTTTTCTGGGGTATTTTTGACGTGTTTTTGGGTCTCCGTTGGGTTTCGTTGTGTTGTCGGTCGTCGTTAAGTTCAATGGGAGTGGATTGTGGGGTTTGGAGATGATCAGGTGCGTTTAGGGTGGTTTTGGGGGGAAATTCATGGTATTGGGGTTTTTTCTTCTGATCCAGTTCTTTTTTGGCGTGTTTTTGATGTGTTTTTGGGTCTCCGTTGGGTTTTAGTTGGGTTTTGTTGGTCATCATGTTGGAAAATTGTAAATAGTTGGTTTTGGTGAACATCAGGTAGGTTTAGGGTGGTTTTGGGGTGGATCTATGGTTTTGGGGTTTTCTTCGTTTTTTTTTTTTTTTTTTTTTTTTTTTTTTTTTTTTTTTTTTTTTTTTTTGTGCTGATCGTGTTCTTTTTTGGGGTGTTTTTGACGTGTTTTGTGGTCTCCGTTAGGTTTTGTTGGGTTCTTGTATTCATCATGGTGAATGGGAGTGAAATGTGGGATTTGGAGAAGATCAGGTGGGTTTAGGGTGGTTTTGTGGGGAAATTCATGGTTTTTGTTTTTTTTTTTTTCTTCTTATCCAGTTCTTTTTTGGGGTGTTTTTAACGTTTTTTGGGGTCTCCGTTGGGTTTCGTTGGGTTTTCCGTTGTCATCATGGTGGAAAATGGTAAATTGTGGGTTTTGGAGAACATCAGGTAGGTTTAGAGGGACTTTTGGGGTGGATCTATGTCTTTTGGGGTTTACTTCTGTTATTTTGGGATGATCCTGTTCTTTTTTGGGGTGTTTATGCCGTGTTTTGGTGTCTCCGTTGGGCTTTGTTGGGTTCCTAATGGGTTTTATGGTGGTTGGGAGTGGACTTTGGGTTTTGGAGAACATCAGTGTGGTGTTTTTACCGTGCTGGGCAGCTAAACCCCACAACCGCTCTCTCACTCCCCCTCCTTTAGATGAGGAGGGGGAGAAGTAAAGCAAAGAACAACTCACGGGTTGAGATAAGGATAATTATTTAAAGGGAAATAATTATAATAATTAAATAAAGACTACCATGAACTAAACAATTTAACTAAGGGGAAGTAAAAGGGAAAAGGGGAACAAGGGAGGAAAACAAACAAACAAAATAAATGAAAGCTATATGGAAGTGCAGAGGAAAGAAATTACTCTCTACTTCCCACAAATGAGCCATGATTGACCACGTCCTTGAAGCAAGGCCTCAACGCACGCAGCCGGTGTTCGAGAGGAGGACCGAGGTCTTCTCAACGAGAGCCCACCCCTCCCCTCTTCTTCCTGTTTCCACCTTTTATTGCTGAGTGTGACACCACATGGTATGGAATATCCCTTTGATTGGTTTAGGTCAGCTGCCATAGTGATGTTTCTCTCCTCACTTTTTGCCCACCCCCTAGGAGGGTTAGAGAAAGGCCCAATGCTGTGCCACTGCTGCTCAGCAGTAGACACAACACTGGTGTGATAACACTGCTGTTCCAGCTACAAGTACAGAGTACGGCACTGTATGGGCTGCTGCCGGGAAAGTTAACATTCCAGCCAGACCCAGTACAATCAGGTAGGTTTAGGGTGGTTTTGGGGTGGATCTATGATTTTGGGGATTTTCTTCCGTTTTTGGGCGTGATCCTATTCTTTTTTGGTGTGTTTTTGACGTGTTTTATGGTCTCCGTTGGGTTTTGTTGGGTTTTCCATGGTCATCGTGGTGGAAAATGGTAAATTGCGATTTTTAGAGAACTTCAGGTCGTTTTAGGGGGACTTCTGGGGTGGATTCATGGTATTTGAGTTTTTCTTCTGTTTGTTGGGGTGATCCTGTTCTTTTCTGGGGTATTTTTGACGTGTTTTTGGGTCTCCGTTGGGTTTCGTTGTGTTGTCGGTCGTCGTTAAGTTCAATGGGAGTGGATTGCGGGGTTTGGAGACGATCAGGTGAGTTTAGGGTGGTTTTGGGGGGAAATTCATGGTATTGGGGTTTTTTCTTCTGACCCAGTTCTTTTTTGGCGTGTTTTTGATGTGTTTTTGGGTCTCCGTTGGGTTTTAGTTGGGTTTTGTTGGTCATCATGTTGGAAAATTGTAAATTGTGGGTTTTGGAGAACATCAGGTAGGTTTAGGGTGGTTTTGGGGTGGATCTATGGTTTTGGGGTTTTCTTCTGTTTTTTTTTTTGTTTGTTTGTTTGTTTGTTTGTTTGTTTTTTTGTGGTGATCGTGTTCTTTTTTGGGGTGTTTTTGACGTGTTTTGGGGTCTCCGTTGTGTTTTACTTGGCTTCTTATTAGTCATCATGGTGGAAAAGTGTAAATTGTGGGTTTTGGAGAACATCAGGTAGGTTAAGGGGGACTTTTGGGGTGGATCTATGGCTTTTGGGGTTTTCTTTCGTTTTTGGGGGTGATCCTGTTCTTGTTTGGGTTGTTTATGACGTTTTTTGGGGTCTCCGTTGGGTGTTGTTGGGTTCGTAATGGGTTTTATGGTGGTCGGGAGTGGACTTTGGGATTTGGAGAACATCAGGTAGGTTTAGGGGGACATTTGGGGTGGATCTATGGTTTTGGGGTATTTTCTTCCAGTTTTCTGGGGTGATCCTGTTCTTTTTTGTGGTGTTTTTGACGTGTTTTGTGGTCTCCGTTAGGTTTTGTTGGGTTCTTGTATTCATCATGGTGAATGGGAGTGAAATGTGGGATTTGGAGAAGATCAGGTGGGTTTAGGGTGGTTTTGTGGGGAAATTCATGGTTTTTGTTTTTTTTTTTTTCTTCTTATCCAGTTCTTTTTTGGGGTGTTTTTAACGTTTTTTGGGGTCTCCGTTGGGTTTCATTTGGTTTTCCGTTGTCATCATGGTGGAAAATGGTAAATTGTGGGTTTTGGAGAACATCAGGTAGGTTTAGGGGGCCTTTTGGGGTGGATCTATGTCTTTTGGGGTTTACTTCTGTTATTTTGGGATGATCCTGTTCTTTTTTGGGGTGTTTATGCCGTGTTTTGGTGTCTCCGTTGGGCTTTCTTGGGTTCCTAATGGGTTTTATGGTGGTTGGGAGTGGACTTTGGGTTTTGGAGAACATCAGTGTGGTGTTTTTACCGT
Source organism: Aythya marila (assembly GCF_965140915.1). NCBI lineage: Eukaryota > Metazoa > Chordata > Aves > Anseriformes > Anatidae > Aythya > Aythya marila. The sequence goes on along the minus strand of NW_028136866.1, from coordinate 214,397 downwards.
GCTGGGAAGCTAAACCCCACAACCGCTCTCTCACTCCCCCTCCTTTAGATGAGGAGGGGGAGAAGTAAAGAAACAGAAAGAAAACCCCAAATACCATGAATCCACCCCAAAAGTCCCCCTAAACCTACCTGAAGTTCTCCAAAACCCACAATTTACCCTTTTCCACCATGATGCCCACGGAAAACCCAACGAAACCCAACGGAGAACCCAAAACACGTCAAAAACAGCCAAAACAAGAACGGAATCACCCCCAAAAATGGAAGAAAATCCCCAAAAAGCAAGGATCCAATCCCAAAACCACCCTAAACCTACCTGATGTTCTCCACATCCCAAAGTCCACTCCCAACCACCATAAAACACATAAGGAACTCAACGAAACGCAAGGGAAACCACAAAACACCTCAAAAACACCCCAAAAGCCAACCGGATCAGAAGAAAAAACGTGATTTAACCCCAAAAAATACCCTTAAGCCTACCTGATGTTCTCCTAAATGTACAATACACCCCCAACCACCATAAAACCCAATAGGAACTAAACGAAACCCAACGGAGACCCCAAAACACATCAAGAACACCCCAAAAAAGAATTGGATCAGAAGAAAAAAAAAACAAAAACTATGAATTTACCCCCCAAAACACCCTAAACTCACCTGATCTTCTCCAAAACCCACAATCCTCTCCCATTTAGCTAAACGATCAAGGAGAACCTAACGAAACCGAACGGACACCCTAAAACACGTCAAAAACATCCCAAAAAAGAACAGGATCACCCCACCCAAAAAAAAAAGAAAACGCCAAAAAACATAGATCCACCCCAAAACCACCCTAAACCTACCTGATGTTCTCCAAAACACAGAATTTAACCTTTTACACCATAATGACCACGGAAAACGAACGAAACACAACGGAGACCCAAAAACCGTCAAAAACACCCCAAAAAAGAATAGAATCACCCCCAAAATTGGACGAAAATCTCCCAAAAAACATGGATCCACCCCAAAACCACCCTAAACCTACCTGATGTTCTGCAAATCCCAAAGTCCACTCCCAACCACCATAAAACACATAAGGAACTCAACGAAATGCAACAGAAACCCCAAAACACGTCAAAAACACCCCGAAAGCCAACCGGATCAGAAGAAAAAACGTGATTTAACACCAAAAAAAACCTTAAACCTACCTGATGTTCTCCTAAATGTACAATCCACTCCCAACCACCATAAAACCCAATAGGAACTAAACGAAACCCAACGGAGACCCCAAAAGACATTAAAAACACCCCAAAAAAGAATTGGATAAGAAAAAAAAAAACCCACAAACTATGAATTTCCCCCCAAAACCACCCTAAACTCACCTGATCTTCTTCAAAACCCACAATCCACTCCCATTTACATTAACGACCAACGAGAACCCAACGAAACCCAACGGAGACCCCAAAACAAGTCAAAAACACCCCAAAAAAGAACAGGATCACCAAAAAAAAAAAACAGAAGAAGACCCCAAATACCATGAATACACCCCAAAAGTCCCCTTTAACCTACCTGAAGTTCTCCAAAACCCACAATTTACACAATTCCACCATGATGACCAACAAGAACCCAACTAAAACCCAATGGAGACCCCAAAAAATGTCAAAAACACACCAGAAAAGAATGGGATCACCTCCAAAACTGGAAGAAAATCCCCCTAAACAATAGATCCACCCCAAAACCAACCCTAAACCTACCTGATGTTCTCCAAAACCCACAATTTACCATTTTTCACCATGATGATTATGGAAAACCCAACGAAACCCAATGGAGAACCCAAAACACGTCAAAAACACCCCAAAAAACAACTGGATCAGAAGAAAAAACACCAAAACTATGAATTTTTCAACAAAACCACCCTAAACTGACATGATCTTCTCCTAAACCCACAATCCACTCCCATTTACCTTAACGACCAACGAGAACCGAACGAAACCCACTGAGACCCAAAACACGTCAAAAACACCCCAAAAAAGAACGGAATCACCCCCAAAAATGGAAGAAAATCCCCAAAAAACATAGATCCAATCTCAAAACTACCCTAAACCTACCTGATGTTCTCCAAATCCCAAAGTCCACTCCCAACCACCATAAAACCCTTTAGGAACTCAACGAAATGCAAGGGAAATGCAAAAACACGTCAAAGACACCCCAAAAGCGAACCGGATCAGAAGAAAAACCATGATTTAACCCCCCCCCAAAAAAAATTTAAACCTACCTGATGTTCTCCTAAATGTACAATCCACTCCCAACCACCATAAAACCCATTAGGAACTCAACGAAACCCAACGGAGACCCCAAAACACGTTATAAACACCCCAAAAAAGAATTGGATCAGAAGAAAAAAAACAAAAACTATGAATTTTTCAACAAAACCACCCTAAACTCACCTAATCTTCTTCAAAACCCACAATCCACTCCCATTTACATTAACGACCAAGGAGAACCCAACGAAACCGAACAGAGACCCCAAAACAAGTCAAAAACATCCCAAAAAAGAACAGGATCACACCCAAAAAAAGAAAGAAAATGCCAAAAACCATAGATCCATCCCAAAACCACCCTAAACGTACCTGATGTTCTCCAAAACCCACAATTTAACCTTTTCCACCATAATGACCACGGAAAACGAACGAAACCCAATGGAGACACAAAAACTGTCAAAAACACCCCAAAAAAGAACAGAATCACTCCCAAAAACGAAGAAAACGCCAAAAACCATAGATCCACCCCAAAACCAACCTAAACCTACCTGATGTTCTCCACAACCCACAATTTACTATTTTCCACCATGATGACCACGGAAAACCCAATGAAACCCAACGGAGACCCCAAAAAACGTTAAAAACACCCCAAAAAAGAACTGGAAACCCTAGGGTTCTCCTAGGGTTAGGTTAGGGTTAGCGTTAGGGTTAGGGTAAGGGTTAGTGTTAGGGTTAGGGTTAGGGTTAGGGTTAGGGTTAGGGTTAGGGTTCTCTTAGGGTTAGGGTTAGGGTTAGGGTTAGGGTTAGGGTTAGGGTTAGGGTTAGGGTTAGGGTAAGGGTTAGGGTTAGGGTTAGGGTTAGGGTTAGGGTTAGTGTTCTCTTAGGGTTAGGGTTAGGGTTAGGGTTAGATTTCGGGTTAGAGTTAGGGTTAAGGTTAGGGTTAAGGTTAGGGTTAGGGTTAGGTTTAGGGTTAGGGTTAGGGTTAGTGTTCTCTTAGGGTTAGGGTTAGGGTTAGGGTTAGGGTTAGGGTTAGTGTTCTCTTAGGGTTAGGGTTAGGGTTAGGGTTAGGTTTAGGGTTAGGGTTAGGGTTAGGGTTAGGGTTAAGGTTAGGGTTAGGGTTAGGGTTAGGGTTAGGGTTAGGGTTAGGGTTAGGGTTAGGGTTAGGGTTAGGGTTAGGGTTAGTGTTCTCTTAGGGTTAGGGTTAGGGTTAGGGTTAGGTTTCGGGTTAGGGTTAGGGTTAGGGTTAGGGTTAGGGTTAAGGTTAGGGTTAGGGTTAGGTTTAGGGTTAGGGTTAGGGTTAGTGTTCTCTTAGGGTTAGGGTTAGGGTTAGGGTTAGGGTTAGGGTTAGGGTTGGGTTTAGGGTTATGGTTAGGGTTAGGTTTAGTGTTCTTTTAGGCTTAAGGTTAGGGTTAGGGTTAGTGTTATGGTTTGGGTTAGGTTAGGGTTAGGGTTAGTGTTATGGTTTGGGTTAGGTTAGGGTTAGGGTGAGGGTTAGGGTAAGGGTTAGGGTTAGGGTTACGGTTAGGGTTAGGGTTCTCTTATGGTTAGGGTTAGGGTTCTCTTAGAGTTAGGGTTAGGGTTAGGGTTAGGGTTAGGGTTAGGGTTAGGGTTAGGGTTAGGGATAGGGTTAGGGTTAGGGTTAGGGTTAGGGTTAGTGTTAGGGTTAGGGTTAGGATTAGTGTTCTCTTAGGTTTAGGGTTAGGGTTAGGGTTAGGTTTAGGATTAGGATTAGGGTTAGGGCTAGGGTTAGGGTTAGTTTTAGCGTTAGGGGTAGGGTTAGGATTAGGGTTAGGGTTGGGGTTAGGGTTAGGGTTAGGATTAAGATTAGTGTTAGGGTAAGGGTTAGTGTACTCTTAGAGTTAGGGTTAGGGTTAGGGTTAGGGTTAGATTTAGGGAAAGGGTTACATTAAGGGTTAGGGTTATGGTTAGTGTAAGGGTTACGGTTAGGGTTAGGGTTAGGGTTAGGGTTAGGGTTAGGTTTAGGGTTCTCTTAGGGTTAGGGATAGGGTTAGGGTTAGGGTTAGTGTTCTCTTAGGGTTAGGGTTAGAGTTAGGGTTAGGGTTCTCTTAGGGTTAGGGTTAGGGTTAGGGTTAGGGTTAGGGTTAGGGTTAGGGTTAGGGTTAGGGTTAGGGTTAGGGTTAGGGTTAGGGTTAGGGTTCTCTTAGGGTTAGGGTTAGGGTTAGGTTTAGGGTTAGGGTTAGGGTTAGTGTTAGGGTTAGGATTAGGGTAAGGGTTATGGTTAGGGTTAGCGTTAGGGTTAGGGTTAGGTTTAGGTTTAAGGTTAGGGTTAGTTTTAGGTTTAAGGTTAGGGTTCTCTTAGGCTTAGGGTTAGGATTAGGGTTAGGGTTAGGGTTTTGGTTAGGGTTAGGATTAGGGTTAGGGTTAGGGTTAGGGTTACGGTTACGGTTATGGTTACGGTTACGGTTACGGTTAGGGTTCTCTTATGGTTAGGGTTAGGGTTAGTGTTAGGGTTAGGGTTTGGGTTATGGTTAGTGTCCTGGTTTCAGTTAGCACAGAATTAATTTTCTTCCTAGTAGCTGGTGGAATGCTGTGTTTTGGCTTAGAATGAGAAGAGTGCTGATAACACCCCGATGCTTTAATTGTTGCAGAGCAGTGCTTATACTAAGCCAAGGACATCTCAGCCTTTGCTCTGTCCTGCCAACGGGCAGGCTGGGGGGTGCAGTAAGAGCTGGGAGGGGACAGACCCAGGACAGGTGACCCAAACTAGCCAAAGGGGTATTCCATACCATCTGACGTCATGCTAAACAATATATAGGGGTGGCTAGCCGGGGGGAGGGGGCCGGACTGCTCGGGGTTAAGCTGGGCATCGGTCAGCGGGTGGTGAGCAATTGCATTGTGCATCACTTGTTTGTACATATTATTAGTAGTAGTACTATTATCATCATTGTATTATTATTATTATTATTATTATTATTATTATTATTATTATTATTATTATTATTATTATTATTTTCCTGTCTTATTAAACTGTCTTTATCTCAACTCACGGGCTTCACTTTCCATTTCTCTCCCCCGTCCCAGAGAGGGAGGGGGGAGGGTGAGCGAACGGCTGCGTGGTATTTAGCTGCCAGCCGGGTTAAACCACGACAGTCTTTTTGGCGCCCAACGTGGGGCTCGAAAGGTTGAGATAACGGCAGATCTGACCAGAGTGTGTTAAAATAAAATTGGTATAAGTATTAGACCTGCTTAATAGTCACTTGTCATAATGCTGATTGCTTTAATCTCAACTGTGCTGCGCCTGTTTTCCAAATTGAGTATTATAGCACGTTATTTTCCGTATGTGCTCTCTGTCATGTTGTTTATCCTCTCCGGGCCCTGGTTTCAGACCATTATGGTACTGTGTGTTGTATCAGTGGCTTATGAGATGATGAAATACCTGGCCATGACTCTAACCTGGTATTTGTACTCAGTAACATCTTCGATTCTGTACTTTGCAAACTGTATTTTGGAAACTATTAGCAATTGTATCTGTTGCCTTTTTTCATTAGGGAGTCAATCTGTGGAGGGGAAAGGGGAAGATAATTTTTCTTACTTGATCACTCTCCCTTTCTCCTTCACCACCCCTGTACCCTCCTTGATCACTCTCCCTTCCTCCTTCACCACCCTCTTATCCTCCGAGTTTATTACAATAGCTCTCCAAGATATTGAATATTTCTGGAATACTCAGAATACCATAGTCTTGTTGTTATGCCTCATGAATGCACTTCAGATTCTGCTTAAAGTTAAACAACTACTTATGAAGCTCATCCGGAGATCTGCCCGGAGGCAGTATAGTTGTGGGTGGCAGGGAGTATGGGTGGATATGGGCAGGCATCTAGAGCAGTTAGCACCCCCAGTGTGTTGGAAATTCACCCCTGAACAATGGCAAAATCCTCAAAAACTGGCAGAATGCTTGAAAAAAAGGTGTAATGATTCTGGCAGTTCCAAAGTAACACAAATCGTTGTAACGTGCTGGGGCCTGGCTCATGCCTATCGAGCTGCCATTGATACTGCTGTCAACTTAGTGACAGACCCTGCGGCCACTCCAAACCCTGTGACAGATCCAACGGCCACTGTGACCCCTACGGTGGATTCTGCAGCCGCTCCAGTCCCAGCTCCTGCAGCCGCTCCAGTCCCAGCTCCTGCAGCCGCTCCAGTCCCAGCTCCTGCAGCCGCTCCAGTCCCAGCTCCTGCAGCTGCTCCAGTCCCAGTTCCTGCAGTCGCTCCAGTTCCAGCTCTGGCCGCTACTCCAGTCCCAGTTCCTGCAACTGCTCCAGTCCCAGCTCCTGAAGCTGCTCCAGCTCCAGCTCCTGAAGCCGCTCCAGCTCCAGCTCCTGCAGCTGCTCCAGTCCCAGTTCCTGCAGTCGCTCCAGTTCCAGCTCCGGCCGCTACTCCAGTCCCAGTTCCTGCAACTGCTCCAGTCCCAGCTCCTGAAGCCGCTCCAGCTCCAGCTCCTGAAGCCGCTCCAGCTCCAGCTCCTACTGCTGCTCCAGTCCCAGCTCCTGCAACTGCTCCAGCTCCAGCTCCAGCTCCTGTAGCCGCTACAGCTCCGGTTCCTGCAACTGCTCCAGCTCCTGTAGCCGCTCCAGCTCCTGTGGCCGTGCCAGAGAAACGAGCTGTAGCAGTGCAAGTTGACCCTGCAGAGGGCATTCCAACCCCTGTGGCAGACCCTGTAACAAAGTCAGAGAAACGAGCAGTAGCAGTGCAAGCTGCCCCTGTAGAGAAGGTGAAAATATGGTATAGAAATTCAAGTCGTTTAGAACGCAGAGAGTCTTCTGCCAATCCAGGTAAGGCTTCTGCCAAAACTAAGTATAGAGATGACGAAGATGATGACGACGCTGGGCCGTCAAGGATTCAGGAGGAGGAAGATGAGGATGCCGAAAGAGCAACAGTAACTACCCGAAGCCTAAACGAGCGCGAGCTACGAGATGTGCGAAAAGATTTTGGTCGCTGTATAGGTGAGCAGCTTGTCACCTGGCTGCTCCGGTGCTGGGACTCTGGAGCCAATTGTGTGGAATTAGACGGCAGGGAAGCCAAGCGGCTGGGATCCCTTGCTCGAGACGCCGGCATTGACAAAGCAATTGCAGATGGAGCACGACCCACCAGCCTCTGGAGGCGTCTCCTCTCAGCTGTGAGGGAAAGGTATCCCTTCAAGGAAGATATTTTATGTCTACCAGGCAAGTGGACCACTATGGAGAAGGGAATCCAGTACCTGAGGGAATTAGCCGTACGGGAAGTGATTTATGAGGATCCAGACCTCAAACAAACATCCACAGATCCAGATGAAGTCAAGTGTACACGACCCATGTGGCGGAAGTTTGTACGGAGTGCACCATCATCATATGCCAGCTCATTGGCAATAATGGCCTGGAAAGAGGATGAGGAACCCACAGTGGGTGAAGCGGCTAAACAACTCCGGCAGTACGAAGAAAGTCTCTCCTCTTCCTTACAGGCCTGCGTCTCAGCTGTGGAGAAACTTTCTGAAAAGGTTCACCAACTTGAAGAGAATCTATTGTCCTCCCCACCTGAACCAACCAGTGCCCACCGACCAAAGGAGAACACTTGGGAGAAACTTTCTGAAAAGGTTCACCAACTTGAAGAGAGATTATTCTCCTTCGCACCTGTACAAAGCAGTGTCTCAGCTGTCAGGGGTAGGCGTTCACCCACACAAGGAAGACGATATGGTGGGTACTCACCCCGTGCCACCCTGTGGTTTTACTTACGAGACCATGGAGAGGACATGAGAAAGTGGGATGGAAAATCTACCGCGACCCTAGAGGCACGGGTACGTGAGTTGCAAAAGAAAACAATCAGGAAAAAGGGATTCTCCGAAAAGTTTGCTGCTCCAACTTCCAGCAGACAGTCCTTCAAACACAGAAACGAGGAAGATTCTGACCAGGATTAGGGGGGCCCTGCCTCCAGCCAGGGGGAGGAAAGGGACAATCGAGTTTATTGGACTGTGTGGATTCGATGGCCTGGCACATCACGCGCACAGAAGTATAAGGCTTTAGTAGACACCGGTGCACAATGTACTATAATGCCATCGAGCTATAAAGGACCAGAGCCCATCTATATTTGTGGAGTGACAGGGGGATCTCAGCAGTTGACTGTATTGGAGGCTGAAGTGAGTCTGACTGGGAATGAGTGGGAAAAACACCGCATTGTGACTGGCCCGGATGCTCCATGTATCCTTGGCATAGACTATCTTAGAAGAGGATACTGCAAGGACCCAAAAGGGTTCCGGTGGGCTTTTGGTATTGCTGCCTTAGAGACAGAGGGCATTAAACAATTATCTACCTTGCCTGGTCTCTCAGAGGACCCCTCTGTTGTGGGGTTGCTGAGGGTCGAAGAACAGCAAGTGCCAATTGCTACCACAACTGTGCACCGGCGGCAATATCGCACCAACCGAGACTCCCTGATTCCCATCCATAAGCTAATTCGTCAATTGGAGAGCCAAGGAGTGATCAGCAAGACTCATTCACCTTTCAATAGTCCCATATGGCCAGTGCGAAAGTCTAATGGCGAGTGGAGACTAACAGTGGACTATCGCGGCCTGAACGAAGTCACGCCACCACTGAGTGCTGCAGTGCCGGACATGCTGGAACTTCAGTATGAACTTGAATCGAAGGCAGCCAAGTGGTACGCCACAATTGATATCGCTAATGCATTTTTCTCCATCCCTCTAGCAGCAGAGTGCAGGCCACAATTTGCCTTCACTTGGAGGGGAGTCCAATATACTTGGAATAGGCTACCCCAGGGGTGGAAACACAGCCCTACCATTTGCCATGGGCTGATCCAGTCTGCACTAGAGCAGGGGGAAGCTCCTGAACACCTGCAGTACATCGATGACATTATTGTGTGGGGTGACACAGCAGAGGAAGTTTTCGAGAAAGGGAAGAAAATAGTCCAAATCCTTCTGAAAGCCGGTTTTGCCATAAAACAAAATAAAGTCAAAGGACCTGCACGGGAGATCCAGTTTTTAGGAATAAAATGGCAAGATGGACGTCGTCAAATCCCAATGGATGTGATCAACAAAATAACAGCTATGTCTCCACCAACTAACAAAAAAGAAACACAGACTTTCCTAGGTGTTGTGGGGTTTTGGAGAATGCACATCCCAAATTACAGTCTGATTGTAAACCCACTCTACCAAGTAACTCGTAAGAAGAATGAGTTTGAATGGGGCCCTGAACAACGACAAGCCTTTGAACAAATCAAGCAGGAAATAGTCCATGCAGTAGCCCTTGGGCCAGTTCGAACAGGACCAGATGTAAAGAATGTGCTCTACACTGCAGCCGGGGAGAACGGCCCCACCTGGAGCCTCTGGCAGAAAGAACCTGGGGAAACTCGAGGTCGGCCTCTGGGGTTTTGGAGTCGGGGATACAGAGGATCTGAGGCCCGCTATACTCCAACTGAAAAGGAGATATTGGCAGCATATGAAGGAGTTCGATCTGCTTCGGAGGTGGTCGGTACTGAAGCGCAGCTCCTCCTAGCACCCCGATTACCGGTACTAGGCTGGATGTTCAAGGGAAGGGTCCCCTCTACGCATCATGCAACTGATGCTACATGGAGCAAGTGGGTTGCACTGATTACTCAGCGGGCTCGAATAGGAAACCCCAGTCGCCCAGGAATATTGGAAGTGATCATGGACTGGCCAGAAGGCAAATACTTTGGGATATCATCAGAGGAGGAGGTGGGTCGTGCTGAAGAAGCCCCACTGTACAACCAGTTGCCAGAGAATGAAAAGAAATATGCCCTGTTCACTGATGGGTCCTGTCGTATTGTGGGGAAGCATCGGAGATGGAAGGCTGCTGTATGGAGTCCTACGCGGCGAGTTGCAGAAGCTGCTGAGGGAGAAGGTGAATCGAGTCAGTTTGCAGAAGTGAAAGCCATTCAGCTGGCTTTAGACATTGCTGAACGAGAAAAATGGCCAGTTCTCTATCTCTACACCGATTCATGGATGGTAGCAAATGCCCTGTGGGGATGGTTACAGCAATGGAAGCAAAACAACTGGCAGCGTAGGGGCAAACCTATCTGGGCTGCTGCATTGTGGCAAGATATTGCTGCTCGGGTAGAGAACCTGGCTGTGAAAGTACGCCACGTAGATGCTCATGTGCCCAAGAATCGGGCTACTGAAGAACATCAAAACAACCAGCAGGTGGATCAGGCTGCTAAGATTGAAGTAGCTCAGGTGGACCTGGATTGGCAGCATAAAGGTGAATTATTTATAGCCCGATGGGCCCATGACACCTCAGGCCATCAAGGTAGAGATGCAACATACAGATGGGCTCGTGATCGAGGGGTGGACTTGACCATGGACGCTATAGCACAGGTTATTCATGACTGTGAAATATGTGCTGCAATCAAGCAAGCCAAACGGTCAAAGCCTCTTTGGTATGGAGGACGATGGCTGAAATATAAATATGGAGAGGCCTGGCAGATTGATTACATCACACTCCCTCAAACTCGCAATGGCAAGCGCCACGTACTTACAATGGTGGAAGCAACCACCGGATGGCTGGAAACATATCCTGTGCCTCATGCTACCGCCCGGAACACCATCCTGGGCCTTGAAAAGCAAGTCCTATGGCGACATGGCACCCCAGAAAGAATAGAATCAGACAATGGGACTCACTTCCGAAACAACCTTATAGACACTTGGGCCAAAGAACATGGTATTGAATGGGTGTATCACATCCCCTATCATGCACCAGCCTCCGGGAAAGTTGAACGATACAATGGCCTGTTAAAGACTACCTTGAAAGCAATGGGCGCTGGGACGTTCAAAAACTGGGATACGCATTTGGCAAAGGCCACCTGGTTAGTCAATACTAGGGGATCTACCAACCGAGCTGGACCTGCCCAATCAAACCTGTTACGTACTGTAGATGGGGATAAAGTTCCTGTAGTGCATGTAAAAAATATGCTGGGTAAAACAGTCTGGGCTACTCCTGCCTCAGGAAAAGGCAAACCTATTCGTGGAATTGTTTTCGCTCAGGGACCTGGATATACTTGGTGGGTGATGCAAAAGAACGGAGAGGTCCGGTGTGTACCTCAAGGAGATTTAATACTGGGTGAGAATAGCCCATGAACTGAATTGCACCATGTTAAATAGTATATTATACTGTATGTTATCACTACCATGATTACTATAGGTGACTAATTAGAATGTATGGAAAAGAGTGTAACCTGAGCATGACATAAATGGTATGGAATAAGGGGTGGATAGATGTCCTGGTTTCAGTTAGCACAGAATTAATTTTCTTCCTAGTAGCTGGTGGAATGCTGTGTTTTGGCTTAGAATGAGAAGAGTGCTGATAACACCCCGATGCTTTAATTGTTGCAGAGCAGTGCTTATACTAAGCCAAGGACATCTCAGCCTTTGCTCTGTCCTGCCAACGGGCAGGCTGGGGGGTGCAGTAAGAGCTGGGAGGGGACAGACCCAGGACAGGTGACCCAAACTAGCCAAAGGGGTATTCCATACCATCTGACGTCATGCTAAACAATATATAGGGGTGGCTAGCCGGGGGGAGGGGGCCGGACTGCTCGGGGTTAAGCTGGGCATCGGTCAGCGGGTGGTGAGCAATTGCATTGTGCATCACTTGTTTGTACATATTATTAGTAGTAGTACTATTATCATCATTGTATTATTATTATTATTATT
>NW_028136866.1:187500-190000 GCF_965140915.1 Aythya marila | reverse complement strand
TAGGGTTAGGGTTAGAATTCAGGTTAGGGTTAGTGTTCTCTTAAGTTTAGCGTTAAGGTTAGGGTTAGGGTTAGGGTTAGGGTTACGTTTAGCGTTAGGTGTAGGGTTTGGGTTAGGGTTAGGGTTAGGGTTAGGGTTAGGGTTCGGGTTAGGGTTAGGATTAAGGTTAGAGTTAGGGTTAGGTTTAGGGTTCTCTTAGAGTTAGGGTTAGGGTTAGGGTTAGGGTTAGAGTTAGGGAAAGGGTTACGGTTAGGGTTAGGGTTAGGGTTAGTGTTAGGGTTAGGGTTAGAGTTAGGGTTCTCTTAGGGTTAGGGTTAGGGTTAGGGTTAGTGATTTCTTAGGTTTTGGTTTAGGGTTAGGGTAAGGGTTAGGGTTAGGGTTAGGGTTTGGTTTAGGGTTAGGGTTCTCTTAGGGTTAGGGTTAGGGTTAGGGTTAGTGTTCACTTAGGGTTAGGGTTAGGGTTAGGGTTAGGGTTAGGTTTAGGGTTAGGGTTAGGGTTACGGTTAGGGTTAGGGTTAGGTTTAGTGTTATCTTAGGGTTAGGGTTAGTATTAGGGATAGGGTTAGGGTTAGGGTTAGGGTTAGGGTTAGGGTTAGGGTTAGGGTTAGGGTTAGGGTTAGGGTTAGTTTTCTCTTAGGGTTAGGATTAGGGTTAGGGATAGGGTTAGGATTAGGGTTAGGGTTAGGGTTACGGTTACGGTTAAGGTTAGGGTTAGGTTTAGGGTTAGGGTTAGGGTTAGGGTTAGGATTAGGATTAAAGTTAGGGTTAGGGTTAGTGTACTCTTAGGGTTAGGGTTAGGGTTAGGGTTAGGGTTAGGGTTAGGGTTGTAGTTAGTTTTAGAGTTAGGGTAAGGGTTAGGGTTAGGGTAAGGATTAAAGTTAGAGTTAGGGTTAGTGTTCTCTTAGGGTTAGGGTTAGGGTTAAGTTTAGGGTTAGGGTTAAGGTTGTGGTTAGGGTTAGGGTTAGGGTTAGGGTTTGGATTAGGATTAGGGTTAGGGTTAGGGTTAGGTTTAGCGTTAGGGGTAGGTTTAGGGTTAGGGTTAGGGTTAGGTTTAGGGTTAGGTTTAGGATTAAGGTTATTGTTAGGGTTAGGTTTAGTGTTCTCTTAGTGTTAGGGTTAGGTTAGGGTTATGGTTAGAGTTAGGGTAAGGGTTACGGTTAGGGTTAGGGTAAGGGTTAGGGTTAGGGTTAGGGTTAGGGTTAGTGTTAGGGTTAGGGTTAGGGTTAAGGTTAGGGTTAGGGTTCTCTTAGGGTTAGCGTTAGGGTTCTCTAAGGGTTAGGGTTAGAGTTAGAGTTAGTGTTCTCTTAGCGTTATGGTTAGGTTAGGGTTATGGTTAGAGTTAGGGTAAGGGTTACGGTTAGGGTTAGGGTAAGGGTTAGGGTTAGGGTTAGGGTTAGTGTTAGGGTTAGGGTTAGGGTTAGGGTTAGGGTTAGAGTTAGGGTTCTCTTAGGTTAGGGTTAGGGTTAGGGTTAGGTTTAGGGTTAGGGTTAGGGTTAGGTTTAGGGTTATGGATAGGGTTAGTGTTCTCTTAAGTTTAGGGTTAAGGTTAGGAATAGGTTTAGGGTTAGGGTTAGGGTTAGGGTTCTCTTAGTATTACGTTTAGGATTAGGGTTAGGGTTAGGGTTCTCTTAGGGTTAGGGTTAGGGTTAGGGTAATGGTTAGGTGTAGCGTTAGGTTTAGTGTTAGGGTTAGGGTAAGGGTTAGGGTTAGGGTTAGGGTTAGGGTTAGGGTTAGGGTTAGGGTTAGGGTTAGGGTTAGGGTTAGGGTTAGGGTTAGGATTAAAGTTAGGGTTAGGGTTAGTGTTCTCTTACGGTTAGGGTTAGGGTTAGTGTTAGGGTTAGGGTTAGTGTTAGGGTTAGGGTTAGGGTTAGGGCTAGGTTTAGGGTTGTGGTTAGGGTTAGGGTTAGGGTTAGGGTTAGGGTTAGGGTTAGGGTTAGGGTTAGGGTTAGGGCTAGGGTTAGGGTTACGGTTACGGTTAGGGTTCTCTTATGGTTAGGGTTAGGGTTCTCTTAGATTTAGGGTCAGGGTTAGGGTTAGGGTTAGGGTTAGGGTTAGGATTAAGGTTAGGGTTAGGGTTAGGGTTAGGATTAGTGTTCTCTTAGGGTTAGGGTTAGGGTTAGGGTTAGGATTAGGATGAGGGTTAGGGTTAGTGTTAGGGTTAGGGTTAGGTTTAGCGTTAGGGGTAGGGTTAGGGTTAGGGTTACGTTTAGGGTTAGGGTTAGGGTTAGGGTTAGGATTAAGTTTAGTGTTAGGGTTAGGGTTAGTGTTCTCTTAGAGTTAGGATTACGGTTAGGGTTAGGGTTAGGGTTAGAGTTAGGGTTAGGGTTAGGGTTAGGGTTAGGGTTAGGGTTAGTGTTAGGGTTAGGGTTAGGGTTAGGGTTAAGGTTAGGGTTAGGGTTCTCTTAGGGTTAGCGTTAGGGTTCTCTTAGGGTTAGGGTTAGTGTTAGGTTTAGTGATCTCTTAGGTTTAGGTTTAGGGTTAGGGTAAGAGTTACGGTTAG
>NW_028136866.1:175000-182500 GCF_965140915.1 Aythya marila | reverse complement strand
TCTTAGGGTTAGGGTTAGGGTTAGGGTAATGGTTAGGTGTAGCGTTAGGTTTAGTGTTAGGGTTAGGGTAAGGGTTAGGGTTAGGGTTAGGGTTAGGGTTAGGGTTAGGGTTAGGGTTAGGGTTAGGGTTAGGGTTAGGGTTAGGGTTAGGATTAAAGTTAGGGTTAGGGTTAGTGTTCTCTTACGGTTAGGGTTAGGGTTAGTGTTAGGGTTAGGGTTAGTGTTAGGGTTAGGGTTAGGGTTAGGGCTAGGTTTAGGGTTGTGGTTAGGGTTAGGGTTAGGGTTAGGGTTAGGGTTAGGGTTAGGGTTAGGGTTAGGGTTAGGGCTAGGGTTAGGGTTACGGTTACGGTTAGGGTTCTCTTATGGTTAGGGTTAGGGTTCTCTTAGATTTAGGGTCAGGGTTAGGGTTAGGGTTAGGGTTAGGGTTAGGATTAAGGTTAGGGTTAGGGTTAGGGTTAGGATTAGTGTTCTCTTAGGGTTAGGGTTAGGGTTAGGGTTAGGATTAGGATGAGGGTTAGGGTTAGTGTTAGGGTTAGGGTTAGGTTTAGCGTTAGGGGTAGGGTTAGGGTTAGGGTTACGTTTAGGGTTAGGGTTAGGGTTAGGGTTAGGATTAAGTTTAGTGTTAGGGTTAGGGTTAGTGTTCTCTTAGAGTTAGGATTACGGTTAGGGTTAGGGTTAGGGTTAGAGTTAGGGTTAGGGTTAGGGTTAGGGTTAGGGTTAGGGTTAGGGTTAGTGTTAGGGTTAGGGTTAGGGTTAGGGTTAAGGTTAGGGTTAGGGTTCTCTTAGGGTTAGCGTTAGGGTTCTCTTAGGGTTAGGGTTAGTGTTAGGTTTAGTGATCTCTTAGGTTTAGGTTTAGGGTTAGGGTAAGAGTTACGGTTAGGGTTAGGGTAAGAGTTAGGGTTAGGGTTAGGGTTAGGGTTAGGGTTAGAGTTAGGGTTCTCTTAGGGTTAGGGTTAGAGTTAGAGTAAGTGTTCTCTTAGCGTTAGGGTTAGGGTAAGGTTCAGGGTTAGGGTTAGGGTTAGAGTTAGGGTTAGGGTTAGGGTTAGGGTTAGAATTCAGGTTAGGGTTAGTGTTCTCTTAAGTTTAGCGTTAAGGTTAGGGTTAGGGTTAGGGTTAGGGTTAGGGTTACGTTTAGCGTTAGGTGTAGGGTTTGGGTTAGGGTTAGGGTAAGGGTTAGGGTTCGGGTTAGGGTTAGGATCAAGGTTAGTGTTAGGGTTAGGGTTAGTGTTCTCTTAGAGTTATGGTTAGGGTTAGGGTTAGGGTTAGAGTTAGGGAAAGGGTTACGGTTAGGGTTAGGGTTAGGGTTAGTGTTAGGGTTAGGGTTAGGGTTAGGGTTCTCTTAGGGTTAGGGTTAGGGTTAGGGTTAGTGATTTCTTAGGTTTAGGTTTAGGGTTAGGGTAAGGGTTAGGGTTAGGTTTAGGGTTTGGGTTAGGGTTAGGGTTATCTTAGGGTTAGGGTTATGGTTAGGGTTAGTGTTCACTTAGGGTTAGGGTTAGGGTTAGGGTTAGGGTTAGGGTTACGGTTAGGGTTAGGGTTAGGGTTAGGTTTAGTGTTCTCTTAGGGTTAGGGTTAGTGTTAGGGATAGGGTTAGGGTTAGGGTTAGGGTTAGGGTTAGGGTTAGGGTTAGGGTTAGGGTTAGGTTTAGGGTTAGGTTTAGGTTTAGTGTTCTCTTAGGGTTAGGATTAGGGTTAGGGATAGGGTTAGGGTTAGGGTTAGGGTTAGGGTTAGGGTTAGGGTTAGGGTTAGGGTTAGGGTTAGTGTTCTGTTAGGCTTAGGGTTAGGGTTAGGGTTAGGGTTATGGTTAGGGTTATGTTAGGGTTAGGGTTAGGGTTAGGGTTAGGGTTAAGGTTAGGTTTAGTGCTAGGTTTAGGGTGACAGTTAGGGTTAGGGTTAGGGTTAGGGTTAAGTTTAGGTTTAGTGCTAGGTTTAGGGTGACGGTTAGGGTTAGGGTTAGGGTTAGGGTTAGTGATCTCTCAGGCTTAGGTTTAGGGTTAGGGTAAAGGTTAGGGTTAGGGTTATGGTTAGGGTTAGGGTTAGGGTTAGGGTTAGGGTTAGGGTTACGGTTACGGTTAGGGTTCTCTTATGGGTAGGGTTAGGGTTCTCTTAGAGTTAGGGTCAGGGTCAGGGTTAGGGTTAGGGTTAGGGTTAGGGTTAGGGTTAGGATTAGTGTTCTCTTAGGGTTAGGGTTAGGGTTAGGGTTAGGGTTAGGATTAGGATGAGGGTTAGGGTTAGGGTTAGGGTTAGGGTTAGGTTTAGCGTTAGGGGTAGGGTTAGGGTTAGGGTTACGTTTAGGGTTAGGGTTAGGGTTAGGGTTAGGATTAAGTTTAGTGTTAGGGTTAGGGTTAGTGTTCTCTTAGAGTTAGGATTACGGTTAGGGTTAGGGTTAGGGTTAGAGTTAGGGTTAGGGTTAGGGTTAGGGTTAGGGTTAGGGTTAGTGTTAGGGTTAGGGTTAGGGTTAGGGTTAAGGTTAGGGTTAGGGTTCTCTTAGGGTTAGCGTTAGGGTTCTCTTAGGGTTAGGGTTAGTGTTAGGTTTAGTGATCTCTTAGGTTTAGGTTTAGGGTTAGGGTAAGAGTTACGGTTAGGGTTAGGGTAAGAGTTAGGGTTAGGGTTAGGGTTAGGGTTAGGGTTAGAGTTAGGGTTCTCTTAGGGTTAGGGTTAGAGTTAGAGTAAGTGTTCTCTTAGCGTTAGGGTTAGGGTAAGGTTCAGGGTTAGGGTTAGGGTTAGAGTTAGGGTTAGGGTTAGGGTTAGGGTTAGAATTCAGGTTAGGGTTAGTGTTCTCTTAAGTTTAGCGTTAAGGTTAGGGTTAGGGTTAGGGTTAGGGTTAGGGTTACGTTTAGCGTTAGGTGTAGGGTTTGGGTTAGGGTTAGGGTAAGGGTTAGGGTTCGGGTTAGGGTTAGGATCAAGGTTAGTGTTAGGGTTAGGGTTAGTGTTCTCTTAGAGTTATGGTTAGGGTTAGGGTTAGGGTTAGAGTTAGGGAAAGGGTTACGGTTAGGGTTAGGGTTAGGTTTAGTGTTAGGGTTAGGGTTAGGGTTAGGGTTCTCTTAGGGTTAGGGTTAGGGTTAGGGTTAGTGATTTCTTAGGTTTAGGTTTAGGGTTAGGGTAAGGGTTAGGGTTAGGTTTAGGGTTTGGGTTAGGGTTAGGGTTATCTTAGGGTTAGGGTTAGGGTTAGGGTTAGTGTTCACTTAGGGTTAGGGTTAGGGTTAGGGTTAGGGTTAGGGTTACGGTTAGGGTTAGGGTTAGGGTTAGGTTTAGTGTTCTCTTAGGATTAGGGTTAGTGTTAGGGATAGGGTTAGGGTTAGGGTTAGGGTTAGGGTTAGGGTTAGTGTTAGGGTTAGGTTTAGGGTTAGGTTTAGGTTTAGTGTTCTCTTAGGGTTAGGATTAGGGTTAGGGATAGGGTTAGGGTTAGGGTTAGGGTTAGTGTTCTGTTAGGCTTAGGGTTAGGGTTAGGGTTAGGGTTATGGTTAGGGTTATGTTAGGGTTAGGGTTAGGGTTAGGGTTAGGGTTAGGGTTAGGGTTAAGGTTAGGTTTAGTGCTAGGTTTAGGGTGACAGTTAGGGTTAGGGTTAGGGTTAGGGTTAGGGTTAAGTTTAGGTTTAGTGCTAGGTTTAGGGTGACGGTTAGGGTTAGGGTTAGGGTTAGGGTTAGTGATCTCTCAGGCTTAGGTTTAGGGTTAGGGTAAAGGTTAGGGTTAGGGTTATGGTTAGGGTTAGGGTTAGGGTTAGGGTTAGGGTTAGGGTTACGGTTACGGTTAGGGTTCTCTTATGGGTAGGGTTAGGGTTCTCTTAGAGTTAGGGTCAGGGTCAGGGTTAGGGTTAGGGTTAGGGTTAGGGTTAGGGTTAGGATTAGTGTTCTCTTAGGGTTAGGGTTAGGGTTAGGGTTAGGGTTAGGATTAGGATGAGGGTTAGGGTTAGTGTTAGGGTTAGGGTTAGGTTTAGCGTTAGGGGTAGGGTTAGGGTTAGGGTTACGTTTAGGGTTAGGGTTAGGGTTAGGTTTAGGATTAAGTTTAGTGTTAGGTTTAGGGTTAGTGTTCTCTTAGAGTTAGGATTACGGTTAGGGTTAGGGTTAGGGTTAGAGTTAGGGTTAGGGTTAGGGTTAGGGTTAGGGTTAGGGTTAGGGTTAGGGTTAGTGTTAGGGTTAGGTTTAGGGTTAGGGTTAAGGTTAGGGTTAGGGTTCTCTTAGGGTTAGCATTAGGGTTCTCTTAGGGTTAGGGTTTGTGTTAGGTTTAGTGATCTCTTAGGTTTAGGTTTAGGGTTAGGGTAAGAGTTACGGTTAGGGTTAGGGTTAGAGTTAGGGTTAGGGTTAGGGTTAGGGTTAGGGTTAGAGTTAGGGTTCTCTTAGGGTTAGGGTTAGAGTTAGAGTTAGTGTTCTCTTAGCGTTAAGGTTAGGGTAAGGTTTAGGGTTAGGGTTACGGTTAGAGTTAGGGTTAGGGTTAGGGTTAGGGTTAGGGTTAGAATTCAGGTTAGGGTTAGTGTTCTCTTAAGTTTAGCGTTAAGGTTAGGGTTAGGGTTAGGGTTAGGGTTAGGGTTACGTTTAGCGTTAGGTGTAGGGTTTTGGTTAGGGTTAGGGTTAGGGTTAGGGTTAGGGTTAGGGTTAGTGTTAGGGTTAGGGTTAGGGTTAGGGTTCTCTTAGGGTTAGGGTTAGGGTTAGGGTTAGTGATTTCTTAGGTTTAGGTTTAGGGTTAGGGTAAGGGTTAGGGTTAGGTTTAGGGTTTGGGTTAGGGTTAGGGTTATCTTAGGGTTAGGGTTAGGGTTAGGGTTAGTGTTCACTTAGGGTTAGGGTTAGGGTTAGGGTTAGGGTTACGGTTAGGGTTAGGGTTAGGGTTAGGTTTAGTGTTCTCTTAGGGTTAGGGTTAGTGTTAGGGATAGGGTTAGGGTTAGGGTTAGGGTTAGGGTTAGGGTTAGGGTTAGGGTTAGGTTTAGTGTTCTCTTAGGGTTAGGATTAGGGTTAGGGATAGGGTTAGGGTTAGGGTTAGGGTTAGGGTTAGGGTTAGGGTTAGGGTTAGTGTTCTGTTAGGCTTAGGGTTAGGGTTAGGGTTAGGGTTATGGTTAGGGTTATGTTAGGGTTAGGGTTAGGGTTAGGGTTAGGGTTAGGGTTAGGGTTAAGGTTAGGTTTAGTGCTAGGTTTAGGGTGACAGTTAGGGTTAGGGTTAGGGTTAGGGTTAGGGTTAAGTTTAGGTTTAGTGCTAGGTTTAGGGTGACGGTTAGGGTTAGGGTTAGGGTTAGGGTTAGTGATCTCTCAGGCTTAGGTTTAGGGTTAGGGTAAAGGTTAGGGTTAGGGTTATGGTTAGGGTTAGGGTTAGGGTTAGGGTTAGGGTTAGGGTTACGGTTACGGTTAGGGTTCTATTATGGGTAGGGTTAGGGTTCTCTTAGAGTTAGGGTCAGGGTCAGGGTTAGGGTTAGGGTTAGGGTTAGGGTTAGGATTAGTGTTCTCTTAGGGTTAGGGTTAGGGTTAGGGTTAGGGTTAGGATTAGGATGAGGGTTAGGGTTAGTGTTAGGGTTAGGGTTAGGTTTAGCGTTAGGGGTAGGGTTAGGGTTAGGGTTACGTTTAGGGTTAGGGTTAGGGTTAGGTTTAGGATTAAGTTTAGTTTTAGGGTTAGGGTTAGTGTTCTCTTAGAGTTAGGATTACGGTTAGGGTTAGGGTTAGGGTTAGAGTTAGGGTTAGGGTTAGGGTTAGGGTTAGGGTTAGGGTTAGTGTAAGGGTTAGGTTTAGGGTTAGGGTTAAGGTTAGGGTTAGGGTTCTCTTAGGGTTAGCATTAGGGTTCTCTTAGGGTTAGGGTTAGTGTTAGGTTTAGTGATCTCTTAGGTTTAGGTTTAGGGTTAGGGTAAGAGTTACGGTTAGGGTTAGGGTTAGAGTTAGTTTTAGGGTTAGGGTTAGGGTTAGAGTTAGAGTTAGGGTTCTCTTAGGGTTAGGGTTAGAGTTAGAGTTAGTGTTCTCTTAGCGTTAAGGTTAGGGTAAGGTTTAGGGTTAGGGTTACGGTTAGAGTTAGGGTTAGGTTTAGTGTTAGGGTTAGGGTTAGAATTCAGGTTAGGGTTAGTGTTCTCTTAAGTTTAGCGTTAAGGTTAGGGTTAGGGTTAGGGTTAGGGTTAGGGTTAGGGTTAGGGTTAGGGTTAGGGTTAGGGTTAGGGTTAGGGTTAGGGTTAGGGTTAGGGTTAGGGTTCGGGTTCGGGTTAGGGTTAGGATTAAGGTTAGAGTTAGGGTTAGGTTTAGTGTTCTATTAGAGTTAGGGTTAGGGTTAGGGTTAGGGTTAGAGTTAGGGAAAGGGTTACGGTTAGGGTTAGGGTTAGGGTTAGTGTTAGGGTTAGGGTTAGGGTTAGGGTTCTCTTAGTGTTAGGGTTAGGGTTAGGGTTAGTGATTTCTTAGGTTTTGGTTTAGGGTTAGGGTAAGGGTTAGGGTAAGGGTTAGGGTTAGAGTTAGGGTTCTCTTAGGGTTAGGGTTAGAGTTAGAGTTAGTGTTCTCTTAGCGTTAAGGTTAGGGTAAGGTTTAGGGTTAGGGTTACGGTTAGAGTTAGGGTTAGGTTTAGTGTTAGGGTTAGGGTTAGAATTCAGGTTAGGGTTAGTGTTCTCTTAAGTTTAGCATTAAGGTTAGGGTTAGGGTTAGGGTTAGGGTTAGGGTTAGGGTTAGGGTTAGGGTTAGGGTTAGGGTTAGGGTTAGGGTTAGGGTTAGGGTTCGGGTTAGGGTTAGGATTAAGGTTAGAGTTAGGGTTAGGGTTAGTGTTCTCTTAGATTTAGGGTTAGGGTTAGGGTTAGGGTTAGAGTTAGGGAAAGGGTTACGGTTAGGGTTAGGGTTAGGGTTAGTGTTAGGGTTAGGGTTAGGGTTAGGGTTCTCTTAGGGTTAGGGTTAGGGTTAGGGTTAGTGATTTCTTAGGTTTTGGTTTAGGGTTAGGGTAAGGGTTAGGGTTAGGGTTAGGGTTAGGGTTAGGGTTAGGTTTAGGATTAAAGTTAGGGTTAGGGTTAGTGTTCTCTTAGGGTTAGGGTTAGGGTTAGGGTTAGGGTTAGGGTTAGGGTTAGGGTTAGGTTTAGGGTTGTGGTTAGGGTTAGTGTTAGGGTTAGGGTTAGGGTTAAGTTTAGGGTTAGGGCTAGGGTTAGGGTTACGATTACGGTTACGGTTAGGGTTCTCTTATGGGTAGGGTTAGGGTTCTCTTAGAGTTACGGTCAGGGTCAGGGTTAGGGTTAGGGTTAGGGTTAGGGTTAGGGTTAGGATTAGTGTTCTCTTAGGGTTAGGGTTAGGGTTAGGGTTAGGGTTAGGGTTAGGATTAGGATGAGGGTTAGGGTTAGTGTTAGGGTTAGGGTTAGGTTTAGCGTTAGGGGTAGGGTTAGGGTTAGGGTTACGTTTAGGGTTAGGGTTAGGGTTAGGTTTAGGATTAAGTTTAGTGTTAGGTTTAGGGTTAGTGTTCTCTTAGAGTTAGGATTACGGTTAGGGTTAGGGTTAGGGTTAGAGTTAGGGTTAGGGTTAGGGTTAGGGTTAGGGTTAGGGTTAGGGTTAGGGTTAGTGTAAGGGTTAG
>NW_028136866.1:155000-160000 GCF_965140915.1 Aythya marila | reverse complement strand
GTTTAGGTTTAGTGCTAGGTTTAGGGTGACGGTTAGGGTTAGGGTTAGGGTTAGGGTTAGTGATCTCTCAGGTTTAGGTTTAGGGTTAGGGTAAAGGTTAGGGTTAGGGTTATGGTTAGGGTTAGGGTTAGGGTTAGGGTTAGGGTTACGGTTACGGTTAGGGTTCTCTTATGGGTAGGGTTAGGGTTCTCTTAGAGTTAGGGTCAGGGTCAGGGTTAGGGTTAGGGTTAGGGTTAGGGTTAGGGTTAGGGTTAGTGTTCTCTTAGGGTTAGGGTTAGGGTTAGGGTTAGGGTTAGGATTAGGATGAGGGTTAGGGTTAGTGTTAGGGTTAGGGTTAGGTTTAG
This sequence comes from Aythya marila, assembly GCF_965140915.1. Taxonomy (NCBI): domain Eukaryota; kingdom Metazoa; phylum Chordata; class Aves; order Anseriformes; family Anatidae; genus Aythya; species Aythya marila. The sequence goes on along the minus strand of NW_028136866.1, from coordinate 159,656 downwards.
CGTTAGGGGTAGGGTTAGGGTTAGGGTTACGTTTAGGGTTAGGGTTAGGGTTAGGTTTAGGATTAAGTTTAGTGTTAGGGTTAGGGTTAGTGTTCTCTTAGAGTTAGGATTACGGTTAGGGTTAGGGTTAGGGTTAGAGTTAGGGTTAGGGTAAGGGTTAGGGTTAGGGTTAGTGTTAGTGTAAGGGTTAGGTTTAGGGTTAGGGTTAAGGTTAGGGTTAGGGTTCTCTTAGGGTTAGCATTAGGGTTCTCTTAGGGTTAGGGTTAGTGTTAGGTTTAGTGATCTCTTAGGTTTAGGGTTAGGGTTAGGGTAAGAGTTACGGTTAGGGTTAGGGTTAGAGTTAGGGTTAGGGTTAGGGTTAGGGTTAGGGTTAGAGTTAGGGTTCTCTTAGGGTTAGGGTTAGAGTTAGAGTTAGTGTTCTCTTAGCGTTAAGGTTAGGGTAAGGTTTAGGGTTAGGGTTACGGTTAGAGTTAGGGTTAGGTTTAGTGTTAGGGTTAGGGTTAGAATTCAGGTTAGGGTTAGTGTTCTCTTAAGTTTAGCGTTAAGGTTAGGGTTAGGGTTAGGGTTAGGGTTACGTTTAGCATTAGGTGTAGGGTTTGGGTTAGGGTTAGGGTTAGGGTTAGGGTTAGGATTCGGGTTAGGGTTAGGATTAAGGTTAGAGTTAGGGTTAGGGTTAGTGTTCTCTTAGAGTTAGGGTTAGGGTTAGGGTTAGGGTTAGAGTTAGGGAAAGGGTTACGGTTAGGGTTAGGGTTAGGGTTAGTGTTAGGGTTAGGGTTAGGGTTAGGGTTCTCTTAGGGTTAGGGTTAGGGTTAGGGTTAGTGATTTCTTAGGTTTTGGTTTAGGGTTAGGGTAAGGGTTAGGGTTAGGGTTAGGGTTAGGGTTAGGGTTAGGTTTAGGATTAAAGTTAGGGTTAGGGTTAGTGTTCTCTTAGGGTTAGGGTTAGGGTTAGGGTTAGGGTTAGGGTTAGGGTTAGGGTTAGGGTTGTGGTTAGGGTTAGTGTTAGGGTTAGGGTTAGGGTTAAGGTTAGGGTTAGGGCTATGGTTAGGGTTACGATTACGGTTACGGTTAGGGTTCTCTTATGGGTAGGGTTAGGGTTCTCTTAGAGTTACGGTCTGGGTCACGGTTAGGGTTAGGGTTAGGGTTAGGGTTAGGGTTAGGATTAGTGTTCTCTTAGGGTTAGGGTTAGGGTTAGGGTTAGGGTTAGGATTAGGATGAGGGTTAGGGTTAGTGTTAGGGTTAGGGTTAGGTTTAGCGTTAGGGGTAGGGTTAGGGGTAGGGTTAGGGTTAGGGTTACGTTTAGGGTTAGGGTTAGGGTTAGGTTTAGGATTAAGTTTAGTGTTAGGGTTAGGGTTAGTGTTCTCTTAGAGTTAGGATTACGGTTAGGGTTAGGGTTAGGGTTAGAGTTAGGGTTAGGGTTAGGGTTAGGGTTAGGGTTAGGGTTAGTGTTAGTGTTAGGGTTAGTGTTAGGGTTAGGTTTAGGGTTAGGGTTAAGGTTAGGGTTAGGGTTCTCTTAGGATTAGCATTAGGGTTCTCTTAGGGTTAGGGTTAGTGTTAGGTTTAGTGATCTCTTAGGTTTAGGGTTAGGGTTAGGGTAAGAGTTACGGTTAGGGTTAGGGTTAGAGTTAGGGTTAGGGTTAGGGTTAGGGTTAGGGTTAGGGTTAGAGTTAGGGTTCTATTAGGGTTAGGGTTAGAGTTAGAGTTAGTGTTCTCTTAGCGTTAAGGTTAGGGTAAGGTTTAGGGTTAGGGTTACGGTTAGAGTTAGGGTTAGGGTTAGGGTTAGGGTTAGGGTTAGAATTCAGGTTAGGGTTAGTGTTCTCTTAAGTTTAGCGTTAAGGTTAGGGTTAGGGTTAGGCTTAGGGTTAGGGTTACGTTTAGCGTTAGGTGTAGGGTTTTGGTTAGGGTTAGGGTTAGAGTTAGGGTTAGGGTTAGGGTTCGGGTTAGGGTTAGGATTAAGGTTAGAGTTAGGGTTAGGGTTAGGGTTCTCTTAGAGTTAGGGTTAGGGTTAGGGTTAGGGTTAGAGTTAGGGAAAGGGTTACGGTTAGGGTTAGGGTTAGGGTTAGTGTTAGGGTTAGGGTTAGAGTTAGGGTTCTCTTAGGGTTAGGGTTAGGGTTAGTGATTTCTTAGGTTTTGGTTTAGGGTTAGGGTAAGGGTTAGGGTTAGGGTTAGGGTTTGGTTTAGGGTTAGGGTTCTCTTGAGGGTTAGGGTTAGGGTTAGGGTTAGTGTTCACTTAGGGTTAGGGTTAGGGTTAGGGTTAGGTTTAGGGTTAGGGTTAGGGTTACGGTTAGGGTTAGGGTTAGGGTTAGGTTTAGTGTTATCTTAGGGTTAGGGTTAGTATTAGGGATAGGGTTAGGGTTAGGGTTAGGGTTAGGGTTAGGGTTAGGGTTAGGGTTAGGGTTAGGGTTAGGGTTAGGGTTAGGTTTAGGGTTAGGGTTAGGGTTAGGGTTAGGGTTAGGTTTAGGGTTAGGGTTAGGGTTAGTGTTCTCTTAGGGTTAGGATTAGGGATAGGGATAGGGTTAGGATTAGGGTTAGGGTTAGGGTTACGGTTACGGTTAAGGTTAGGGTTAGGTTTAGGGTTAGGGTTAGGGTTAGGGTTAGGATTAGGATTAAAGTTAGGGTTAGGGTTAGTGTACTCTTAGGGTTAGGGTTAGGGTTAGGGTTAGGGTTAGGGTTAGGGTTGTAGTTAGTTTTAGAGTTAGGGTAAGGGTTAGGGTTAGGGTAAGGATTAAAGTTAGGGTTAGGGTTAGTGTTCTCTTAGGGTTAGGGTTAGGGTTAAGTTTAGGGTTAGGGTTAAGGTTGTGGTTAGGGTTAGGGTTAGGGTTAGGGTTTGGGTTAGGATTAGGGTTAGGGTTAGGGTTAGGGTTAGGGTTAGCGTTAGGGGTAGGTTTAGGGTTAGGGTTAGGGTTAGGTTTAGGGTTAGGTTTAGGATTAAGGTTATTGTTAGGGTTAGGTTTAGTGTTCTCTTAGTGTTAGGGTTAGGTTAGGGTTATGGTTAGAGTTAGGGTAAGGGTTACGGTTAGGGTTAGGGTAAGGGTTAGGGTTAGGGTTAGGGTTAGGGTTAGTGTTAGGGTTAAGGTTAGGGTTAGGGTTAAGGTTAGGGTTAGGGTTCTCTTAGGGTTAGCGTTAGGGTTCTCTTAGGGTTAGGGTTAGAGTTAGAGTTAGTGTTCTCTTAGCGTTAGGGTTAGGTTAGGGTTATGGTTAGAGTTAGGGTAAGGGTTACGGTTAGGGTTAGGGTAAGGGTTAGGGTTAGGGTTAGGGTTAGGGTTAGTGTTAGTGTTAGGGTTAGGGTTAGGGTTAGGGTTAGGGTTAGAGTTAGGGTTCTCTTAGGTTAGGGTTAGGGTTAGGGTTAGGTTTAGGGTTAGGGTTAGGGTTAGGGTTAGGGTTATGGATAGGGTTAGTGTTCTCTTAAGTTTAGGGTTAAGGTTAGGAATAGGTTTAGGGTTAGGGTTAGGGTCAGGGTTCTCTTAGTATTACGTTTAGGATTAGGGTTAGGGTTAAGGTTCTCTTAGGGTTAGGGTTAGGGTTAGGGTAATGGTTAGGTGTAGCGTTAGGTTTAGTGTTAGGGTTAGGGTAAGGGTTAGGGTTAGGGTTAGGGTTAGGGTTAGGGTTAGGGTTAGGGTTAGGGTTAGGATTAAAGTTAGGGTTAGGTTTAGTGTTCTCTTAGGGTTAGGGTTAAGGTTAGGGTTAGGGTTAGGGTTAGGGTAAGGGTTAGGGTTAGGGTTAAGTTTAGGGTTAGGGTTAGGGATAGGGTTAAGGTTAGGGTTAGGGTTAGGGTTAGGGTTAGGGTAAGGGTTAGGGTTAGTGATCTCTTAGGTTTAGGTTTAGCGTTAGGGTAAGGGTTAGGGTTAGGGTTAGGTTTAGGGGTAGGGTTAGGTTTAGGGTTCTCTTAGGGTTAGGGTTAGGGTTAGGGTTAGTGTTCTCTTAGGGTTAGGGTTAGGGTTAGGGTTAGGGTTAGGGTTAGGGTTAGGGTTAGGGTTAGGGTTAGGGTTGGGGTTAGGGTTAGGGTTAGGGTTAGTATTCTCTTAGGGTTAGGGTTAGGGTTAGGGTTAGGGTTAGGGTTAGGGTTAGGGTTAGGGTTAGGGCTAGGGTTAGGGCTAGGGTTAGGGTAACAGTTAGGGTTAGGGTTAGGGTTAGGGTTAGTGTTCTCAGGGTTAGGGTTACGGTTAGATATAGGGTTAGGGTTAGGGTTAGGTTTAGGGTTAGGATTAGGGTTAGGGTTAGTGTTAGTGTACTCTTAGGCTTAGGGTTAGGGTTAGGGTTAGGGTTATGGTTAGGGTTAGGTTAGGGTTAGCGTTAGGGATAGGGTTAGGGTTAGTGTTATGGTTAGGGTTACGGTTAGCGTTAGGGTTAGGGTTAGTTTTAGGGTTAGGGTTAGGGTTAGGGTTAAGGTTAGGGTTAGGGTTATGGTTAGGGTTAGGGTTATGGTTAGTGTTCTCTTAGGGTTAGGGTTAAGGTTAGGGTTAGGGATCTCTTAGGGTTAGGGTTAGGGTTCTCTTAGGGTTAGGGTTAGGGATAGGCTTAGGGTTAGGGTTAGGTTTGGGGTTAGGGTTAGGGTTAGGGTTACGGTTAGTGTTCTTTTAGGCTTAGGGTTAGTGTTAGGGTTATGGTTAGGGTTAGGTAAGGGTTAGGGTTAGGGTTAGGGTTAGGGTTAGGGTTAGG
>NW_028136866.1:125000-127500 GCF_965140915.1 Aythya marila | reverse complement strand
TAGGGTTAGGGTTAGGGTTAGGGTTCTCTTAGCGTTAGGATTAAGGTTAGGGTTAGGTATCTCTTAGGGTTAGGGTTAGGGTTCTCTTAGGGTTAGGGTTAGGGTTACGGTAGGGTTAGGTTTAGTGTTAGGATTAGGGTTAAGGTTAGGGTTAGGGTTACGGTTAGGGTTAGGGTTAGGGTTCTCTTAGGGTTAGGGTTAAGGTTAGGGTTAGGGTTAGGGTTAGGGTTAGGGTTAGGGTTAGTGTTCTCTTAGGGTTACAGTTAGGGTTAGGGATAGGCTTAGGGTTAGGGTTAGGTTTGGGGTTAGGGTTAGGGTTAGGGTTACGGTTAGTGTTCTCTTAGGCTTAGGGTTAGTGTTAGGGTTATGGTTAGGGTTAGGTAAGGGTTAGGGTTAGGGTTAGGGTTAGGGTTAGGGTTAGGGTTCTCTTAGGTTTAGGGTTAGGGTTAGGGTTAGTGTTCTCTTAGGGTTAGGGTTAGGGTTAGGGTTAGTGTTAGGGTTAGGGTTACGGTTAGGGTTAGGGTTAGTGTTAGGGTTAGGGTTAGGTTTAGGGTTAGGGTTAGGGTTAGGGTTGGGGTTAGGGTTAGGGTTAGGGTTAGTATTCTCTTAGGGTTAGGGTTAGGGTTAGGGTTAGGGTTAGGGTTAGGGTTAGGTTTAGGGTTAGGGTTAGGGTTAGGGTTAGGGTTAGGGTTAGGGTTAGGGTTCTCTTAGGGTTAGGGTTAAGGACAGGGTTAGGGAAAGGGTTAGGGTTAGGGTTAGTGTTCTCTTAGGGTTAGGGTTAGGGTTAGGGATAGGCTTAGGGTTAGGGATAGGCTTAGGTTTAGGGTTAGGTTTGGGGTTAGAGTTAGCGTTAGGGTTAGTGTTCTCTTAGGCTTAGGGTTAGGGTTAGTGTTAGGGTTATGGTTAGGGTTAGGGTTAGGTTTAGGGTTAACGTTAGGGTTAGGGTTAGGGTTAGGGTTACGGTTAGGGTTAGTGTTAGGGTTAGGTTTTGGGTTAGGTTTAGGGTAAGGTTTAGGGTTAGTTTTAGGGTTAGGTTTAGGATTAGCGTTAGGGTTAGGTTTAGGGTTAGGGTTAGGGTTCTCTTAGGGTTAGGGTTAGGGTTAGGGTTAGGTTTAGTGTTCTCTTAGGGTTAGGGTTAAGGTTAGGGTTAGGGTTAGGGTTAGGGTAAGGGTTAGGGTTAGGGTTAAGGTTAGGGTTAGGGTTAGGGATAGGGTTAAGGTTCGGGTTAGGGTTAGGGTTAGGGTTAGGGTTAGGGTTAGGGTTAGGGTTAGGGTTAGGGTTAGGGTTAGGGTTAGGTTTAGGGTTAGTGATCTCTTAGGTTTAGCTTTAGGTTTAGGGTAAGGGTTAGGGTTAGGGTTAGGGTTATTGGTAGGGTTAGGTTTAAGGTTCTCTTAGGGTTAGGGTTAGGGTTAGGGTTAGTGTTCTCGTAGGGTTAGGGTTAGGGTTAGGGTTCTCTTGTTAGGGTTAGGGTTAGGGTTAGGGTTAGGGTTAGGATTAGGGTTAGGGTTAGGGTTTGGGTTAGGGTTAGGGTTCTCTTAGCGTTAGGGTTAAGGTTAGGGTTAGGTATCTCTTAGGGTTAGGGTTAGGGTTCTCTTAGGGTTAGGGTTAGGGTTACGGTAGGGTAAGTTTTAGTGTTAGGATTAGGGTTAAGGTTAGGGTTAGGGTTAGGGTTAGGGTTAGGGTTCTCTTAGGGTTAGGGTTAAGGTTAGGGTTAGGGTTAGGGTTAGGGTTAGGGTTAGGGTTAGGGTTAGGGTTAGTGTTCTCTTAGGGTTACAGTTAGGGTTAGGGATAGGCTGAGGGTTAGGGTTAGGTTTGGGGTTAGGGTTAGGGTTAGGGTTATGGTTAGTGTTCTCTTAGGCTTAGGGTTAGTGTTAGGGTTATGGTTAGGGTTAGGTAAGGGTTAGGGTTAGGGTTAGGGTTAGGGTTACGGTTAGGGTTAGGGTTAGGGTTCTCTTAGGGTTAGGGTTAGGGTTAGGGTTAGGGTTAGTGTTCTCTTAGGGTTAGGGTTAGGGTTAGGGTTAGGGTTAGGGTTAGGGTTAGGGTTACGGTTAGGGTTAGGGTTAGTGTTAGGGTTAGGGTTAGGTTTAGGGTTAGGGTTAGGGTTAGGGTTGGGGTTAGGGTTAGGGTTAGGGTTAGTATTCTCTTAGGGTTAGGGTTAGGGTTAGGGTTAGGGTTAGGGTTAGGGTTAGGGTTAGGTTTAGGGTTAGGGTTAGGGTTAGGGTTAGGGTTAGGGTTAGGGTTCTCTTAGGGTTAGGGTTAAGGATAGGGTTAGGGTAAGGGTTAGGGTTAGGGTTAGTGTTCTCTTAGGGTTAGGGTTAGGGTTAGGGATAGGCTTAGGGTTAGGGATAGGCTTAGGTTTAGGGTTAGGTTTGGGGTTAGAGTTAGCGTTAGGGTTAGTGTTCTCTTAGGCTTAGGGTAGGGTTAGTGTTAGGGTTATGGTTAGGGTTAGGGTTAGGTTTAGGGTTAACGTTAGGGTTAGGGTTAGGGTTAGGGTTAGGGT
>NW_028136866.1:87500-102500 GCF_965140915.1 Aythya marila | reverse complement strand
GGTTAGGGTTCTCTTATGGTTAGGGTTAGGGTTCTCTTAGAGTTAGGTTTAGGGTTAGTGTTAGGGTTAGAGTTAGGGTTAGGGTTAGGGTTAGGTTTAGGGTTAGTGTTAGGGTTAGTGTTATGGTTAGGGTTAGGGTTACGGTTAGGGTTAGGGTTAGGGTTAGGCTTACGGTTAGGGTTAGGTTTAGGGTTAGGTTTAGGTTTAGGGTTAGCGTTAGGGTTAGGGTTTGGGTTAGCGTTCTCTTAGAGTTAGGGTTAGGGTTAGGGTTACAGTTAGGGTTAGGGTTAGGGTTAGGATTAGGGTTCTCTTAGGGTTAGGGTTAAGGTTAGGGTTAGGGTTAGGGTTAGGGTTAGGGTTAGGGTTAGGGTTAGGGTTACGGTTAGGGTTACGGTTAGGGTTACGTTTAGGGTTACGTTTAGGGTTAGTGTTCTCTTAGGGTTAGGGTTAGGGTTAGGGTTAGGGTTAGGGTTAGTGATCTCTTACGTTAAGTTTAGGGTTAGGTTTAGGGTTAGGGTTAGGATTCTCTTAGGTTTAGGGTTAGGGTTAGGGTTAGTGTTCTCTTAGGGTTAGGGTTAGGGTTAGGGTTAGGTTTAGGCTTAGGTATAGGGTTAGGGTTAGGGTTAGGGTTAGGGTTAGTGTTAGGGTTAGGGTTAGGGTTCGGGTTAGTGTTTTCTTAGGTTTAGTTTTAAGGTTAGGGTTAGGGTTAGGGTTAGGGTTATGGTAAGGGTTAGTGTTAGGGTTACGGTTACGGTTAGGGTTCTCTTAAGGTTAGGGTTAGGGTTCTCTTAGAGATAGGGTTAGGGTTAGGGTTAGGGTTAGGGTTAGGGTTAGGGTTAGGGTTAGGGTTAGGGTTAGGGTTAGGGTTAGGATTAGTGTTCTCTTAGTGATAGGGTTAGGCTTAGGGTTAGGATTAGGAGTAGGGTTAGGGTTATGTTTAGCGTTAGGGGTAGGGTTAGGGGTAGGGTTAGGGTTAGGGTTAGGGTTCGGGTTAGGGTTAGGGTTAGGGTTAGGGTTAGGGTTAGGTTTCTCTTAGGATTAGGGTTAGGGTTAGGGTTAGTGTTCTCTTAGGGTTAGGGTTAGGGTTAGGGTTAGGGTTAGGGTTTTGTTTAGGGTTAGGTTTAGGGTTAGGGTTACAGTTAGGGTTAGGGTTAGGGTTAGGATTAGGGTTCTCTTAGGGTTAGGGTTAAGGTTAGGGTTAGGGTTAGGGTTAGGGTTAGGGTTAGGGTTAGGGTTAGGGTTAGGTTTAGGGTTAGGGTTACGGTTAGGGTTACGGTTAGGGTTACGTTTAGGGTTACGTTTAGGGTTAGTGTTCTCTTAGGGTTAGGGTTAGGGTTAGGGTTAGGGTTAGGTTTAGGGTTAGGTTTAGGGTTAGTATTAGGGTAAGGGTTAGGGTTAGTGTTCTCTTATGGTAAGTGTTAGGGTTCTCTTATGGTTAGGGTTAGGGTTAGGGTTAGGGTTAGGATTTGGATTAGGGTTAGCGTTAGGGTTAGCGTTAGGGTTAGGGTTAGGGTTACGTTTAGGGTTAGGGTTAGGGTTAGTGTTAGGATTAGGGTTAGGGCTAGGGTTAGTGTTAGGGTTCTCCTAGGGTTAGGGTTAGGGTTGGGGTTAGTGATCTCTTAGGTTTAGGTTTAGGGTTAGGGTTAGGGTTAGGGTTAGGGTTACGGTTAGGGTTAGGGTTAGGGTTAGGGTTAGGGTTAGTGATCTCTTAGGTTTAGGTTTAGGGTTAGGGTAAGGGTTAAGGTTAGGGTTTGGGTTAGGGTTACGGTTAGGGTTCTCTTATGGTTAGGGTTAGGGTTCTCTTAGAGTTAGGTTTAGGGTTAGTGTTAGGGTTAGAGTTAGGGTTAGGGTTAGGGTTAGGTTTAGGGTTAGTGTTAGGGTTAGTGTTATGGTTAGGGTTAGGGTTACGGTTAGGGTTAGGGTTAGGGTTAGGGTTAGGGTTAGGCTTACGGTTAGGGTTAGGTTTAGGGTTAGGTTTAGGTTTAGGGTTAGCGTTAGGGTTAGGGTTTGGGTTAGTGATCTCTTAGAGTTAGGGTTAGGGTTAGGGTTAGGGTTAGGGTTAGGGTTAGGGTTAGGGTTAGGGTTAGGGTTAGTGATCTCTTAGGTTTAGGTTTAGGGTTAGGGTAAGGGTTAGGGTTAGGGTTAGGGTTAGGGTTACGGTTAGGGTTCTCTTATGGTTAGGGTTAGGGTTCTCTTAGAGTTAGGGTTAGGGTTAGGGTTAGGGTCAGGGTTAGTGTTAGGGTTAGGGTTAGGTTTTGGGTTAGTGTTAGGGTTAGTGTTACGGTTAGGGTTAGTGTTACGGTTAGGGTTAGGGTTAGGTTTAGGGTTAGGCTTAGGGTTAGGCTTAGGGTTAGGCTTACGGTTAGGGTTAGGGTTAGGGTTAGGGTTAGGTTTAGGTTTAGGGTTAGCGTTAGGGTTAGGGTTTGCGTTAGGGTTCTCTTAGAGTTAGGGTTAGGGTTAGGGTTAGGGTTAGGCTTAGGGTTAGGCTTAGGGTTAGGCTTACGGTTAGGGTTAGGGTTAGGGTTAGGTTTAGGTTTAGGGTTAGCGTTAGGGTTAGGGTTTGGGTTAGGGTTCTCTTAGAGTTAGGGTTAGGGATAGGGTTAGGGTTAGGGTTAGGGTAAGGGTTAGGGTTAGGATTACTGTTCTCTTAGGGTTAGGGTTAGGGTTAGGGTTAGGGTTAGGATTAGGATTAGGGTTAGGGTTAGGGCTAGGGTTATGTTTAGCGTTAGGGGTAGGTTTTGGGTTAGGGTTAGGGTTAGGGTTAGGGTTAGGGTTAGGGTTAGGGTTAGGGTTAGGGTTAGGTTTAGGGATAGGGTTAGGGTTAGGGTTAGGGTTAGGGTTCTCTTAGGGTTAGGGTTAGGGTTAGGGTTAGGGTTAGGGTTAGGGTTAGGGTTAGGGTTAGGGTTAGGGTTAGGGTTCTCTTAGGGTTAGGGTTAGGGTTAGGGTTAGTGTTCTCTTAGGGTTAGGGTTAGGGTTAGGGTTATGGTTAGGGTTAGGGTTAGGTTTAAGGTTAGGGTTAGGGTTAGGGTTAGGGTTAAGCTTCTCTTAGGGTTAGGGTTAGGGTTAGGGTTAGTGTTCTCTTAGGGTTAGGGTTAGGGTTAGGGTTAGGGTTAGGGTTAGGGTTAGGGTTAGTGTTCTCTTAGGTTTAGGGTTAAGGTTATGGTTAGGGTTAGGGTTAGGGTAAGGGTTAGTGTTAGGGTAACGGTTACGGTTAGGGTTCTCTTATGGTTAGGGTTAGGGTTCTCTTAGACATAGGGTTAGGGTTAGGGTTAGGGTTAGGGTTAGGGTTAGTGTTCTCTTGTTAGGGTTAGGGTTAGGGTTAGGGTTAGGGTTACGGTTAGGGTTAGGGTTAGGGGTAGGGTTAGGGTTAGGGTTAGGGTTCTCTTATGGTAAGTGTTAGGGTTCTCTTAGGGTTAGGGTTAGGGTTAGGGTTAGGGTTAGGATTAGGATTAGGGTTAGCGTTTGGGTTAGTGTTAGGGTTAGGGTTAGGGTTAGGGTTAGTGTTAGGGTTAAGGTTAGGATTAAGTTTAGTGTTAGCGTTAGGGTTAGTGTTCTCTTAGAGTTAGGGTTAGGGTTAGGGTTAGGGCTAGAGTTAGGGTAAGGGTTACGTTTAGGTTTAGGGTTAGGGTAAGGGTTAGGGTTAGGGTTAGGGTTAGGGTTAGGGTTCTCTTAGGGTTAGGGTTAGGGTTAGGGTTACGGTTAGGGTTAGGGTTAGGGTTAGGGTTAGGGTTAGTGATCTCTTAGGTTTAGGTTTAGGGTTAGGGTAAGGGTTAGGGTTAGGGTTAGGGTTAGGGTTACGGTAAGGGTTCTCTTATGGTTAGGGTTAGGGTTCTCTTAGAGTTAGGGTTAGGGTTAGGGTTAGGTTTAAGGTTAGGGTTAGGGTTAGTGTTATGGTTAGGGTTAGTGTTCTCTTAGGTTTAGGGTTAAGGTTATGGTTAGGGTTAGTGTTAGGGTAAGGGTTAGTGTTAGGGTAACGGTTACTGTTAGGGTTCTCTTATGGTTAGTGTTAGGGTACTCTTAGACATAGGGTTAGGGTTAGGGTTAGGGTTAGGGTTAGGGTTAGGGTTAGGGTAAGGGTTAGGGTTAGGATTACTGTTCTCTTAGGGTTAGGGTTAGGGTTAGGGTTAGGGTTAGGGTTAGTGTTCTCATGTTAGGGGTAGGGTTAGGGTTAGGGCTAGGGTTAGGGTTAGGGTTAGTGTTCTCATGTTAGGGGTAGGGTTAGGGTTAGGGTTAGGTTTAAGGTTAGGGTTAGGGTTAGGGTTAGGGTTAGTGTTCTCTTAGGTTTAGGGTTAAGGTTATGGTTAGGGTTAGGGTTAGGGTAAGGGTTAGTGTTAGGGTAACGGTTACGGTTAGGGTTCTCTTATGGTTAGGGTTAGGGTTCTCTTAGACATAGGGTTTGGGTAAGGGTTAGAGTTAGGGTTAGGGTTAGTGTTCTCTTGTTAGGGTTAGGGTTAGGGTTAGGGTTAGGGTTAGGGTTAGGTTTAGAGTTAGGGTTAGGTTTAGGGTTAGGGTTAGGGTTAGGGTTCTCATATAGTTAGTGTTAGGGTTCTCTTAGGGTTAGGGTTAGGGTTAGGGTTAGGGTTAGGATTAGGATTAGGGTTAGAGTTAGGTTTAGGGTTAGGGTTAGGGTTAGGGTTAGGATTAAGTTTAGTGTTAGCGTTAGGGTTAGTGTTCTCTTAGAGTTAGGGTTAGGGTTATGGTTAGGGCTAGAGTTAGGGTAAGGGTTACGTTTAGGCTTATGGTTAGGGTTAGTGTTAGGATTAGGGTTAGGGTTAGGGTTAGTGTTAGGGTTCTCCTAGGGTTAGGGTTAGGGTTAGGGTTACGGTTAGGGTTAGGGTTAGGATTAGGGTTAGGGTTAGTGATGTCTTCGGTTTAGGTTTAGGGTTAGGGTAAGGGTTAGGGTTACGGTTAGGGTTAGGGTTAGGGTTACGGTTAGGGTTCTCTTATGGTTAGGGTTAGGATTCTCTTAGAGTTAGGGTTAGGGTTAGGGTTATGGTTAGGGTTAGGTTTTGGGTTAGTGTTAGGGTTAGTGTTACGGTTAGGGTTAGTGTTACGGTTAGGGTTAGGGTTAGGGTTAGGGTTAGGCTTAGTGTTAGGGTTAGTGTTATGGTTAGGGTTAGGGTTACGGTTAGGGTTAGGGTTAGGGTTAGGGTTAGGGTTAGGCTTACGGTTAGGGTTAGGTTTAGGGTTAGGTTTAGGTTTAGGGTTAGCGTTAGGGTTAGGGTTTGGGTTAGTGATCTCTTAGAGTTAGGGTTAGGGTTAGGGTTAGGGTTAGGGTTAGGGTTAGGGTTAGGGTTAGGGTTAGGGTTAGTGATCTCTTAGGTTTAGGTTTAGGGTTAGGGTAAGGGTTAGGGTTAGGGTTAGGGTTAGGGTTACGGTTAGGGTTCTCTTATGGTTAGGGTTAGGGTTCTCTTAGAGTTAGGGTTAGGGTTAGGGTTAGGGTCAGGGTTAGTGTTAGGGTTAGGGTTAGGTTTTGGGTTAGTGTTAGGGTTAGTGTTACGGTTAGGGTTAGTGTTACGGTTAGGGTTAGGGTTAGGTTTAGGGTTAGGCTTAGGGTTAGGCTTAGGGTTAGGCTTACGGTTAGGGTTAGGGTTAGGGTTAGGGTTAGGTTTAGGTTTAGGGTTAGCGTTAGGGTTAGGGTTTGCGTTAGGGTTCTCTTAGAGTTAGGGTTAGGGTTAGGGTTAGGGTTAGGCTTAGGGTTAGGCTTAGGGTTAGGCTTACGGTTAGGGTTAGGGTTACGGTTAGGTTTAGGTTTAGGGTTAGCGTTAGGGTTAGGGTTTGGGTTAGGGTTCTCTTAGAGTTAGGGTTAGGGATAGGGTTAGGGTTAGGGTTAGGGTAAGGGTTAGGGTTAGGATTACTGTTCTCTTAGGGTTAGGGTTAGGGTTAGGGTTAGGGTTAGGATTAGGATTAGGGTTAGGGTTAGGGCTAGGGTTATGTTTAGCGTTAGGGGTAGGTTTTGGGTTAGGGTTAGGGTTAGGGTTAGGGTTAGGGTTAGGGTTAGGGTTAGGGTTAGGGTTAGGTTTAGGGATAGGGTTAGGGTTAGGGTTAGGGTTAGGGTTCTCTTAGGGTTAGGGTTAGGGTTAGGGTTAGGGTTAGGGTTAGGGTTAGGGTTAGGGTTAGGGTTAGGGTTAGGGTTCTCTTAGGGTTAGGGTTAGGGTTAGGGTTAGTGTTCTCTTAGGGTTAGGGTTAGGGTTAGGGTTATGGTTAGGGTTAGGGTTAGGTTTAAGGTTAGGGTTAGGGTTAGGGTTAGGGTTAAGCTTCTCTTAGGGTTAGGGTTAGGGTTAGGGTTAGTGTTCTCTTAGGGTTAGGGTTAGGGTTAGGGTTAGGGTTAGGGTTAGGGTTAGGGTTAGTGTTCTCTTAGGTTTAGGGTTAAGGTTATGGTTAGGGTTAGGGTTAGGGTAAGGGTTAGTGTTAGGGTAACGGTTACGGTTAGGGTTCTCTTATGGTTAGGGTTAGGGTTCTCTTAGACATAGGGTTAGGGTTAGGGTTAGGGTTAGGGTTAGGGTTAGTGTTCTCTTGTTAGGGTTAGGGTTAGGGTTAGGGTTAGGGTTACGGTTAGGGTTAGGGTTAGGGGTAGGGTTAGGGTTAGGGTTAGGGTTCTCTTATGGTAAGTGTTAGGGTTCTCTTAGGGTTAGGGTTAGGGTTAGGGTTAGGGTTAGGATTAGGATTAGGGTTAGCGTTTGGGTTAGTGTTAGGGTTAGGGTTAGGGTTAGGGTTAGTGTTAGGGTTAAGGTTAGGATTAAGTTTAGTGTTAGCGTTAGGGTTAGTGTTCTCTTAGAGTTAGGGTTAGGGTTAGGGTTAGGGCTAGAGTTAGGGTAAGGGTTACGTTTAGGTTTAGGGTTAGGGTAAGGGTTAGGGTTAGGGTTAGGGTTAGGGTTAGGGTTCTCTTAGGGTTAGGGTTAGGGTTAGGGTTACGGTTAGGGTTAGGGTTAGGGTTAGGGTTAGGGTTAGTGATCTCTTAGGTTTAGGTTTAGGGTTAGGGTAAGGGTTAGGGTTAGGGTTAGGGTTAGGGTTACGGTAAGGGTTCTCTTATGGTTAGGGTTAGGGTTCTCTTAGAGTTAGGGTTAGGGTTAGGGTTAGGTTTAAGGTTAGGGTTAGGGTTAGTGTTATGGTTAGGGTTAGTGTTCTCTTAGGTTTAGGGTTAAGGTTATGGTTAGGGTTAGTGTTAGGGTAAGGGTTAGTGTTAGGGTAACGGTTACTGTTAGGGTTCTCTTATGGTTAGTGTTAGGGTACTCTTAGACATAGGGTTAGGGTTAGGGTTAGGGTTAGGGTTAGGGTTAGGGTAAGGGTTAGGGTTAGGATTACTGTTCTCTTAGGGTTAGGGTTAGGGTTAGGGTTAGGGTTAGGGTTAGTGTTCTCATGTTAGGGGTAGGGTTAGGGTTAGGGCTAGGGTTAGGGTTAGGGTTAGTGTTCTCATGTTAGGGGTAGGGTTAGGGTTAGGGTTAGGTTTAAGGTTAGGGTTAGGGTTAGGGTTAGGGTTAGTGTTCTCTTAGGTTTAGGGTTAAGGTTATGGTTAGGGTTAGGGTTAGGGTAAGGGTTAGTGTTAGGGTAACGGTTACGGTTAGGGTTCTCTTATGGTTAGGGTTAGGGTTCTCTTAGACATAGGGTTTGGGTAAGGGTTAGAGTTAGGGTTAGGGTTAGTGTTCTCTTGTTAGGGTTAGGGTTAGGGTTAGGGTTAGGGTTAGGGTTAGGGTTAGGTTTAGAGTTAGGGTTAGGTTTAGGGTTAGGGTTAGGGTTAGGGTTCTCATATAGTTAGTGTTAGGGTTCTCTTAGGGTTAGGGTTAGGGTTAGGGTTAGGGTTAGGATTAGGATTAGGGTTAGAGTTAGGTTTAGGGTTAGGGTTAGGGTTAGGGTTAGGATTAAGTTTAGTGTTAGCGTTAGGGTTAGTGTTCTCTTAGAGTTAGGGTTAGGGTTATGGTTAGGGCTAGAGTTAGGGTAAGGGTTACGTTTAGGCTTATGGTTAGGGTTAGTGTTAGGATTAGGGTTAGGGTTAGGGTTAGTGTTAGGGTTCTCCTAGGGTTAGGGTTAGGGTTAGGGTTACGGTTAGGGTTAGGGTTAGGATTAGGGTTAGGGTTAGTGATGTCTTCGGTTTAGGTTTAGGGTTAGGGTAAGGGTTAGGGTTACGGTTAGGGTTAGGGTTAGGGTTACGGTTAGGGTTCTCTTATGGTTAGGGTTAGGATTCTCTTAGAGTTAGGGTTAGGGTTAGGGTTATGGTTAGGGTTAGGTTTTGGGTTAGTGTTAGGGTTAGTGTTACGGTTAGGGTTAGTGTTACGGTTAGGGTTAGGGTTAGGGTTAGGGTTAGGCTTAGGGTTAGGCTAAGGGTTAGGCTTACGGTTAGGGTTAGGGTTAGGGTTAGGTTTAGGTTTAGGGTTAGCGTTAGGGTTAGGGTTTGGGTTAGGGTTCTCTTAGAGTTAGGGTTAGGGTTAGGGTTAAGGTTACGGTTAGGGTTCTCTTATGGTTAGGGTTAGGGTTCTCTTAGAGTTAGGGTTAGGGTTAGGGTTAGGGTTAGGGTTCTCTTAGGGTTAGGGTTAGGGTTAGGGTTAGGGTTAGGGTTAGGGTTAGGATTAGGGTTAGGGTTACGGTTACGGTTAGGGTTCTCTTATGGTTAGGGTAAGGGTTCTCTTAGAGTTAGGGTTAGGGTTAGGGTTAGGGTTAGGGTTAGGTTTAGGGTTAGTGTTAGGGTTAGTGTTACGTTTAGGGTTAGGGTTAGGGTTAGGTTTAGGGTTAGGGTTAGGTTTAGGCTTAGGGTTAGGCTTACGGTTAGGCTTAGGGTTAGGGTTAGGGTTAGGGTTAGGGTTAGGGTTAGGTTTAGGGTTAGCGTTAAGGTTAGTGTTTGGGTTAGGGTTCTCTTAGAGTTAGGGTTAGTGTTAGGGTTAGGGTTAGGGTTAGGGTTAGGGTTAGGGTTAGGGTTAGGATTAGTGTTCTCTTAGGGTTAGGGTTTGGGTTAGTGTTAGGATTAGTATTAGGGTAAGGGTTAGGGTTATGGTTAGGTTTAGCGTTAGGGGTAGGTTTTGGGTTAGGGTTAGGGTTAGGGTTAGGTTTAGGGTTACGGTTAGGGTTTTCTTAGGGTTAGGGTTAGTGTTAGGGTTAGGGTTAGGGTTAGGGTTAGGGTTAGGTTTAGGGTAGGGTTAGGGTTAGGGTTATGTTTAGCGTTAGGGGTAGGTTTTGGGTTAGGGTTAGGGTTAGGGTTAGGGTTAGGGTTAGGGTTAGGGTTAGGTTTAGGGATAGGGTTATGGTTAGGGTTAGGGTTCTCTTAGGGTTAGGGTTAGGGTTAGGGTTAGGGTTAGGGTTAGGGTTAGGGTTAGGGTTAGGGTTAGGGTTAGGGTTAGGGTTCTCTTAGGGTTAGGGTTAGGGTTAGGGTTAGTGTTCTCTTAGGGTTAGGGTTAGGGTTAGGGTTATGGTTAGGGTTAGGGTTAGGTTTAAGGTTAGGGTTAGGGTTAGGGTTAGGGTTAAGCTTCTCTTAGGGTTAGGGTTAGGGTTAGGGTTAGTGTTCTCTTAGGGTTAGGTTTAGGGTTAAGGTTATGGTTAGGGTTAGGGTTAGGGTAAGGGTTAGTGTTAGGGTAACGGTTACGGTTAGGGTTCTCTTATGGTTAGGGTTAGGGTTCTCTTAGACATAGGGTTAGGGTTAGGGTTAGGGTTAGGGTTAGGGTTAGTGTTCTCTTTTTAGGGTTAGGGTTAGGGTTAGGGTTAGGGTTACGGTTAGGGTTAGGGTTAGGGGTAGGGTTAGGGTTAGGGTTAGGGTTCTCTTATGGTAAGTGTTAGGGTTCTCTTAGGGTTAGGGTTAGGGTTAGGGTTAGGGTTAGGATTAGGATTAGGGTTAGCGTTTGGGTTAGTGTTAGGGTTAGGGTTAGGGTTAGGGTTAGTGTTAGGGTTAAGGTTAGGATAAAGTTTAGTGTTAGCGTTAGGGTTAGTGTTCTCTTAGAGTTAGGGTTAGGGTTAGGGTTAGGGCTAGAGTTAGGGTAAGGGTTACGTTTAGGTTTAGGGTTAGGGTAAGGGTTAGGGTTAGGGTTAGGGTTAGGGTTAGGGTTCTCTTAGGGTTAGGGTTAGGGTAAGGTTTACGGTTAGGGTTAGGGTTAGGGTTAGGGTTAGGGTTAGTGATCTCTTAGGTTTAGGTTTAGGGTTAGGGTAAGGGTTAGGGTTAGGGTTAGGATTAGGGTTACGGTAAGGGTTCTCTTATGGTTAGGGTTAGGGTTCTCTTAGAGTTAGGGTTAGGGTTAGGGTTAGGTTTAAGGTTAGGGTTAGGGTTAGTGTTATGGTTAGGGTTAGTGTTCTCTTAGGTTTAGGGTTAAGGTTATGGTTAGGGTTAGTGTTAGGGTAAGGGTTAGTGTTAGGGTAACGGTTACTGTTAGGGTTCTCTTATGGTTAGTGTTAGGGTACTCTTAGACATAGGGTTAGGGTTAGGGTTAGGGTTAGGGTTAGGGTTAGGGTAAGGGTTAGGGTTAGGATTACTGTTCTCTTAGGGTTAGGGTTAGGGTTAGGGTTAGGGTTAGTGTTCTCATGTTAGGGGTAGGGTTAGGGTTAGGGCTAGGGTTAGGGTTAGGGTTAGTGTTCTCATGTTAGGGGTAGGGTTAGGGTTAGGGTTAGGTTTAAGGTTAGGGTTAGGGTTAGGGTTAGGGTTAGTGTTCTCTTAGGTTTAGGGTTAAGGTTATGGTTAGGGTTAGGGTTAGGGTAAGGGTTAGTGTTAGGGTAACGGTTACGGTTAGGGTTCTCTTATGGTTAGGGTTAGGGTTCTCTTAGACATAGGGTTTGGGTAAGGGTTAGAGTTAGGGTTAGGGTTAGTGTTCTCTTGTTAGGGTTAGGGTTAGGGTTAGGGTTAGGGTTAGGGTTAGGGTTAGGGTTAGAGTTAGGGTTAGGTTTAGGGTTAGGGTTAGGGTTAGGGTTCTCATATAGTTAGTGTTAGGGTTCTCTTAGGGTTAGGGTTAGGGTTAGGGTTAGGGTTAGGATTAGGATTAGGGTTAGAGTTAGGTTTAGGGTTAGGGTTAGGGTTAGGGTTAGGATTAAGTTTAGTGTTAGCGTTAGGGTTAGTGTTCTCTTAGAGTTAGGGTTAGGGTTAGGGTTAGGGCTAGAGTTAGGGTAAGGGTTACGTTTAGGCTTATGGTTAGGGTTAGTGTTAGGATTAGGGTTAGGGTTAGGGTTAGTGTTAGGGTTCTCCTAGGGTTAGGGTTAGGGTTAGGGTTACGGTTAGGGTTAGGGTTAGGATTAGGGTTAGGGTTAGTGATGTCTTCGGTTTAGGTTTAGGGTTAGGGTAAGGGTTAGGGTTACGGTTAGGGTTAGGGTTAGGGTTACGGTTAGGGTTCTCTTATGGTTAGGGTTAGGATTCTCTTAGAGTTAGGGTTAGGGTTAGGGTTATGGTTAGGGTTAGGTTTTGGGTTAGTGTTAGGGTTAGTGTTACGGTTAGGGTTAGTGTTACGGTTAGGGTTAGGGTTAGGGTTAGGGTTAGGCTTAGGGTTAGGCTAAGGGTTAGGCTTACGGTTAGGGTTAGGGTTAGGGTTAGGTTTAGGTTTAGGGTTAGCGTTAGGGTTAGGGTTTGGGTTAGGGTTCTCTTAGAGTTAGGGTTAGGGTTAGGGTTAAGGTTACGGTTAGGGTTCTCTTATGGTTAGGGTTAGGGTTCTCTTAGAGTTAGGGTTAGGGTTAGGGTTAGGGTTAGGGTTCTCTTAGGGTTAGGGTTAGGGTTAGGGTTAGGGTTAGGGTTAGGGTTAGGATTAGGGTTAGGGTTACGGTTACGGTTAGGGTTCTCTTATGGTTAGGGTAAGGGTTCTCTTAGAGTTAGGGTTAGGGTTAGGGTTAGGGTTAGGGTTAGGTTTAGGGTTAGTGTTAGGGTTAGTGTTACGGTTAGGGTTAGGGTTAGGGTTAGGTTTAGGGTTAGGGTTAGGTTTAGGCTTAGGGTTAGGCTTACGGTTAGGCTTAGGGTTAGGGTTAGGGTTAGGGTTAGGGTTAGGTTTAGGGTTAGCGTTAAGGTTAGTGTTTGGGTTAGGGTTCTCTTAGAGTTAGGGTTAGTGTTAGGGTTAGGGTTAGGGTTAGGGTTAGGGTTAGGGTTAGGGTTACGGTTAGGGTTAGGGTTAGGGTTAGGGTTAGGGTTAGGGTTACTGTTACGGTTACGGTTAGGGTTCTCTTATGGTTAGGGTTAGGGTTCTCTTAGAGTTAGGGTTAGGGTTAGGGTTAGGGTTAGGGTTAGGGTTAGGGTTAGGGTTAGGGTTAGGGTTAGGATTAGTGTTCTCTTAGGGTTAGGGTTTGGGTTAGTGTTAGGATTAGTATTAGGGTAAGGGTTAGGGTTATGGTTAGGTTTAGCGTTAGGGGTAGGTTTTGGGTTAGGGTTAGGGTTAGGGTTAGGTTTAGGGTTACGGTTAGGGTTTTCTTAGGGTTAGGGTTAGTGTTAGGGTTAGGGTTAGGGTTAGGGTTAGGGTTAGGTTTAGGGTTAGGGTTAGGGTTAGGGTTAGTGTTAGGGTTAGGCTTAGGGTGAGGGTTAGGGTTAGGGTTATGGTTAGGGTTAGGTTAGGGTTAGGGTTAGGGTTAGGGTTAGGGTTAGGGTTAGGGTTAATGTTAGGTTTAGGGTTAGGGTTGGGGTTAGGGTTAGGGTTAGGGTTAGGATTAGGGTTAGGGTTAGGGTTAGGGTTAGGTTTAGGGTTAGGATTAAGGTTAGTGTTAGGGTTAGGGTTAGTGTTCTCTTAGAGTTAGGGTTAGGGTTAGGGTTAGGGTTAGAGTGAGGGAAAGGGTTACAATTAGGGTTAGGGTTAGGGTTTGGGTTAGGGTTAGGGTTAGGATTAAGTTTAGTGTTATCGTTAGGGTTAGTGTTCTCTTAGAGTTAGGGTTAGGGTTAGGGTTAGGGCTAGATTTAGGGTAAGGGTTACGTTTAGGCTTATGGTTAGGGTTATTGTTAGGATTAGGGTTAGGGTTAGGGTTAGTGTTAGGGTTCTCCTAGGGTTAGGGTTAGGGTTGGGGTTAGTGATCTCTTAGGTTTAGGTTTAGGGTTAGGGTTAGGGTTAGGGTTAGGGTTACGGTTAAGGTTAGGGTTAGTGTTAGGGTTAGTGATCTCTTAGGATTAGGTTTAGGGTTAGGGTAAGGGTTAGTGTTAGGGTTAGGGTTAGGGTTACGGTTAGGGTTCTCTTATGGTTAGGGTTAGGGTTCTCTTAGAGTTAGGTTTAGGGTTAGTGTTAGGGTTAGAGTTAGGGTTAGGGTTAGGGTTAGGTTTAGGGTTAGTGTTAGGGTTAGTGTTATGGTTAGGGTTAGGGTTACGGTTAGGGTTAGGGTTAGGGTTAGGCTTAGGGTTAGGCTTAGGGTTAGGCTTACGGTTAGGGTTAGGGTTAGGGTTAGGTTTAGGTTTAGGGTTAGCGTTAGGGTTAGGGTTTGGGTTAGGGTTCTCTTAGAGTCAGGGTTAGGGTTAGGGTTAGGGTTAGGGTTAGGTTTAGGGTTCTCTTAGGGTTAGGGTTAGGTTTAGGGTTAGGGTTAGGTATCTCTTAGGGTTAGGGTTAGTGTTAGTGTTCTCTTAGTGTTAGTGTTAGGGTTAGGGTTAGGGTTAGGGTTAGGGTTAGGGTTAGGGTTAGGGTAAGGGTTAGGGTTGGGGTTAGGTTTAGGGTTTGGGTTAGGGTTCTCTTAGGGTTAGGGTTAGGATTAGGGTTAGGGTTAGGTTTTAGGTTAGGGTTAGGGTTAGGGTTAGGGTTAGGGTTAGGGTTCTCTTAGGGTTAGGGTTAGGGTTAGGGTTAGTGTTCTCTTAGGGTTAGGGTTAGGGTTAGGGTTAGGGTTAGGTTTAAGGTTAGGGTTAGGTTTAGGGTTAAGGTTATGGTTAGGGTTAGGGTTAGGGTAAGGGTTAGTGTTAGGGTAACGGTTACGGTTAGGGTTCTCTTATGGTTAGGGTTAGGGTTCTCTTAGACATAGGGTTAGGTTTAGGGTTAGGGTTAGGGTTAGGGTTAGTGTTCTCTTGTTAGGGTTAGGGTTAGCGTTAGGACTAGCGTTAGGGTTAGGGTTAGGGTAAAGGTTAGGGTTAGGATTAGGGTTAGGGTTAGGGTTAGGTTTAAGGTTAGGGTTAGGGTTAGGGTTAGGGTTAGGGTTAGGGTTAGGGTTAGGGTTAGTGTTCTCTTAGGTTTAGGGTTTAGGTTATGGTTAGGGTTAGGGTAAGGGTTAGTGTTAGGGTAACGGTTACGGTTAGGGTTCTCTTATGGTTAGGGTTAGGGTTCTCTTAGACATAGGGTTAGGGTTAGGGTTAAGGGTTAGGGTTAGGGTTAGGGTAAGGGTTAGTGTTCTCTTGTTAGGGTTAGGGTTAGGGTTAGGGTTCTCTTATGGTTAGTGTTAGGGTTCTCTTAGGGTTAGGGTTAGGGTTAGGTTAGGGTTAGGGTTAGGGTTAGGATTAAGTTTAGTGTTAGAGTTAGGGTTAGTGTTCTCTTATAGTTAGGGTACGGGTTACGGTTAGGGTTAGGGTTAGGGTTAGGGTTAGGGTTAGGGTTAGGGTTAGGGTTAGGGTTAGGTTTAGGTTTAGGGTTAGGATTAGGGTTAGGGTTTGGGTTAGGGTTCTCTTAGAGTTAGGGTTAGGGTTAGGGTTAGGTTTAGGCTTAGGGTTAGGCTTAGGGTTAGGCTTACGGTTAGGGTTAGGGTTATGGTTAGGTTTAGGTTTAGGGTTAGCGTTAGGGTTAGGGTTTTGGTTAGGGTTCTCTTAGAGTTAGGGTTAGGGTTAGGGTTAGGGTTAGGGTTAGGGTTAGGGTTAGGGTTAGGGTCAGGGTTAGGGTAAGGGTTACGTTTAGGGTTAGGGTTAGGGTTAGTGTTAGGATTAGGGTTAGGGTTAGGGTTAGTGTTAGGGTTCTCCTAGGGTTAGGGTTAGGGTTGGGATTAGTGATCTCTTAGGTTTAGGTTTAGGGTTAGGGTTAGGGTTAGGGTTAGGGTTACGGTTAAGGTTAGGATTAGTGTTAGGGTTAGTGATCTCTTAGGTTTAGGTTTAGGGTTAGGGTAAGGGTTAGTGTTAGGGTTAGGTTTAGGGTTACGGTTAGGGTTCTCTTATGGTTAGGGTTAGGG
>NW_028136866.1:77500-80000 GCF_965140915.1 Aythya marila | reverse complement strand
TTAGTGTTAGGGTTAGGGTTAGGATTAGGATTAGGGTTAGAGTTAGGGTTAGGGTTAGGGTTAGGGTTAGGGTTAGGGTTAGGGTTAGGATTAAGTTTAGTGTTAGCGTTAGGGTTAGTGTTCTCTTAGAGTTAGGGTTAGGGTTAGGGTTAGGGCTAGAGTTAGGGTAAGGGTTACGTTTAGGCTTATGGTTAGGGTTAGTGTTAGGATTAGGGTTAGGGTTAGGGTTAGTGTTAGGGTTCTCCTAGGGTTAGGGCTAGGGTTAGGGTTAGTGATCTCTTAGGTTTAGGTTTATGGTTACGGTAAGGGTTAGGGTTAGGGTTAGGGTTAGGGTTAGGGTTAGGGTTCTCTTAGGGTTAGGGTTAGGGTTAGGGTTACGGTTAGGGTTAGGGTTAGGATAAGGGTTAGGGTTAGTGATGTCTTAGGTTTAGGTTTAGGGTTAGGGTAAGGGTTAGGGTTAGGGTTAGGGTTAGGGTTAGGGTTTCGGTTAGGGTTCTCTTATGGTTAGGGTTAGGGTTCTCTTAGAGTTAGCGTTAGGGATTAGGGTTAGGGTTAGGGTTAGGGTTAGGGTTAGGTTTTGGGTTAGTGTTAGGGTTAGTGTTACTGTTAGGGTTAGTGTTACGATTAGGGTTAGGGTTAGGGTTAGGGTTAGGCTTAGGGTTAGGCTTAGGGTTAGGCTTACGGTTAGGGTTAGGGTTAGGGTTAGGGTTAGGTTTAGGTTTAGGGTTAGCGTTAGGGTTAGGGTTAGGGTTAGGGTTCTCTTAGGGTTAGGGTTAGGGTTAGGGTTAGGGTTAGGGTAAGGGTTAGGGTTAGGGTTAGGGTTAGGGTTAGGGTTAGGGTTAGGGTTAGGGTTAGGGTTAGGGTTAGGGTTAGGGTTAGGGTTAGAGTTCTCTTAGGGTTAGGGTTAGGGTTAGGGTTAGGGTTAGGGTTAGGGTTAGGGTTAGGGTTAGGGTTAGGGTTAGGGTTAGGGTTAGGGTTAGGGTTAGGGTTAGGGTTAGGGTTAGGGTTAGGATTAGGGTTAGGGTTAAGGTTTCGGTTAGGGTTCTCTTATGGTTAGGGTAAGGGTTCTCTTAGAGTTAGGGTTAGGGTTAGGGTTGGGGTTAGGGTTAGGGTTAGGGTTAGGTTTAGGGTTAGTGGTAGGGTTAGTGTTACGGTTAGGGTTAGGGTTAGGGTTAGGTTTAGGGTTAGGGTTAGGTTTAGGCTTAGGGTTAGGCTTACGGTTAGGCTTAGGGTTAGTGTTAGGGTTAGGGTTAGGGTTAGGGTTAGGTTTAGGGTTAGCGTTAAGGTTAGTGTTTGGGTTAGGGTTCTCTTAGAGTTAGGGTTAGGGTTAGGGTTAGGGTTAGGGTTAGGGTTACTGTTACGGTTACGGTTACGGTTAGGGTTCTCTTATGGTTAGGGTTAGGGTTCTCTTAGAGTTAGGGTTAGGGTTAGGGTTAGGGTTAGGGTTAGGGTTAGGGTTAGGGTTAGGGTTAGGGTTAGGGTTAGGGTTAGGGTTACTGTTACGGTTACGGTTAGGGTTCTCTTATGGTTAGGGTTAGGGTTCTCTTAGAGTTAGGGTTAGGGTTAGGGTTAGGGTTAGGGTTAGGGTTAGGGTTAGGGTTAGGGTTAGGGTTAGGGTTAGCGTTAGGGGTAGGATTAGTGTTCTCTTAGGGTTAGGGTTAGGGTTAGGGTTAGGGTAAGGGTTAGGGTTATGGTTAGGTTTAGGGTTAGGGGTAGGTTTTGGGTTAGGGTTAGCGTTAGGGGTAGGATTAGTGTTCTCTTAGGGTTAGGGTTAGGGTTAGGGTTAGGGTAAGGGTTAGGGTTATGGTTAGGTTTAGGGTTAGGGGTAGGTTTTGGGTTAGGGTTAGGGTTAGGGTTAGGGTTAGGATTAGTGTTCTCTTAGGGTTAGGGTTAGGGTTAGGGTAAGGGTTAGGGTTATGGTTAGGTTTAGGGTTAGGGGTAGGTTTTGGGATAGAGTTAGGGTTAAGGTTAGGGTTAGGTTTAGGGTTAGGGTTAGGGTTTTCTTAGGGTTAGGGTTAGTGTTAGGGTTAGGGTTAGGGTTAGTGTTAGGGTTAGGGTTAGGGTTAGGGTTAGGTTTAGGGTTAGGGTTAGGGTTAGGGTTAGGGTTAGGGTTAGGCTTAGGGTTAGGGTTAGGGTTAGGGTTAGGGTTAGGTTAGGGTTAGGGTTAGGGTTAGGGTTAGGGTTAGGGTTAGTGTTAGGGTTAGGGTTACTGTTAGGGTTAGGGTTAGGGTTAGTGATCTCTTACATTTAGGTTTAGGGTTAGGGTTAGGGTTAGGATTAGGGTTAGGGTTCTCTTATTGTAAGGGTTAGGGCTCTCCTAGAGATAGGTTTACGGTTAGGGTTAGGGTTAGGGTTAGGGTTAGGGTTATGGTTTAGGATTTCTCTTCTCTTAGGGTTAGGGTTAGGGTTAGGATTAGGATTAGGGTTAGGGTTAGGGTTAGGGTTATGGTTTAGGATTTCTCTTCTCTTAGGGTTAGGGTTAGGGTTAGGATTAGGATTA
>NW_028136866.1:25000-30000 GCF_965140915.1 Aythya marila | reverse complement strand
GGTTAGGGTTAGGGTTCCCTTATGGTTTGTGTTAGGGTTCTCTTAGGGTTAGGGTTAGGGTTAGGGTTAGGGTTAGGGTAATGGTTAGGGTTAGGATTAAGGTTAGTGCTAGGGTTAGGGTTAGTGTTCTCTTAGGGTTAGGGTTAGGGTTAGTTTAGGGTTAGGGTTAGGGTTAGGGTTAGGGTTAGGGTTCACTTAGGGTTAGGGTTAGGGTTAGGGTTAGTGATGTCTTAGGTTTTTGTTTAAGGTTAGGGTAAGGGTTACGGTTAAAGTTAGGGTTAGGGTTAGGGTTAGCGTTAGGGTTAGGGTTAGGGTTAGGGTTAGGGTTAGGTTCCTCTTAGGGTTAGGGTTAGGGTTGGGGTTAGTGTTCTCTTAGGGATAGGGTTAGGGTTAGGGTTAGGGTTAGGGTTAGTGTTCTCTTGTTAGGGTTAGGGTTAGGGTTAGGGTTAGGGTTAGGGTTAGGGTTAGGGTTAGGGTTAGGGTTACGGTTACGGTTACGGTTACGGTTAGGGTTCTCTTATGGTTAGGGTTAGGGTTCTCTTAGAGTTAGGGTTAGGGGTAGTGTTAGGGTTAGGGTTAAGGTTAGGTTAGGGTTAGGGTTAGGGTTAGGCTTAGGATTAGGGTTAGGGTTAGGGTTAGGGTTAGGGTTAGGGTTAGTTTAGGGTTAGGATTAGTGTTCTCTTAGGGTTAGGGTTAGGGTTAGGGTTAGGATTAGGATTAGGGTTAGGGTTAGGGTTAGGTTTAGCGTTAGGGGTAGGTTTTGGGTTAGGTTTAGGGTTAGTGTTAGGGTTAGTGTTAAAGTTAGGGTTAGGGTTAGGGTTAGGTTTAGGGTTAGGGTTAGGTTTAGGCTTAGCGTTAGGCTTAAGGTTAGGCTTAGGGTTAGGGTTAGCGTTAGGGTTAGGGTTAGGGTTAGGTTTAGGGTTAGGGTTAGCGTTATGTTTAGTGTTTGGGTTAGGGTTCTCTTAGAGTTAGGGTTAGGGTTAGGGTTAGGGTTAGGGTTAGGGTTAGGATTAGTGTTCTATTAGGGTTAGGGTTAGGGTTACTGTTAGTGTTAGGATTAGGGTTAGGGTTCTCTTATGGTAAGGGTTAGGGTTCTCTTAGAGATAGGTTTACGGTTAGGGTTAGGGTTAGGGTTAGGGTTAGGGTTATGGTTTAGGATTTCTGTTCTCTTAGGGTTAGGGTTATGGTTAGGGTTAGGGTTAGGGTTAGGATTAGGATTAGGGTTAGGGTTAGGGTTAGGGTTAGGGTTAATATTAGGTTTAGGGTTAGGGTTAGGGTTAGGGCTAGGGTTAGGGTTAGGGTTAGGGTTAGGGTTAGGATTAGGGTTAGGGTTAGGGTTAGGGTTAGGTTTAGGGTTAGGATCAAGGTTAGTGATAGCGTTAGTGTTAGTGTTCTCTTAGAGTTAGGGTTAGGGTTAGGTTTAGGGTTAGAGTTAGGGAAAGGGTTACAATTAGGGTTAGGGTTAGGTTTAGGGTTCACTTAGGGTTAGGGTTAGGGTTAGGGTTAGTGATCTCTTAGGTTTTGGTTTAAGGTTAGGGTAAGGGTTAGGGTTAAAGTTAGGGTTAGGGTTAGGGTTAGCGTTAGGGTTAGGGTTAGGGTTAGGGTTAGGTTTCTCTTAGGGTTAGGGTTAGGGTTAGAGTTAGTGTTCTCTTAGGGATAGGGTTAGGGTTAGGGTTAGGGTTAGGGTTAGTGTTCTCTTGTTAGGGTTAGGGTTAGGGTTAGGTTTAGGGTTAGGGTTACGGTTACGGTTACGGTTACGGTTACGGTTACGGTTAGGGTTCTCTTATGGTTAGGGTTAGGGTTCTCTTAGAGTTAGGGTTAGGGGTAGGGTTAGGGTTAGGGTTAAGGTTAGGTTAGGGTTAGGGTTAGGGTTAGGCTTAGGATTAGGGTTAGGGTTAGGGTTAGGGTTAGGGTTATGGTTAGTTTAGGGTTAGGATTAGTGTTCTCTTAGGGTTAGGGTTAGGGTTAGGGTTAGGATTAGGATTAGGGTTAGGGTTAGGGTTAGGTTTAGCGTTAGGGGTAGGTTTTGGGTTAGGTTTAGGGTTAGTGTTAGGGTTAGTGTTAAAGTTAGGGTTAGGGTTAGGGTTAGGTTTAGGGTTAGGGTTAGGTTTAGGCTTAGCGTTAGGCTTAAGGTTAGGCTTAGGGTTAGGGTTAGGGTTAGGGTTAGGGTTAGGGTTAGGGTTAGGTTTAGCGTTAGGGTTAGGGTTAGGGTTAGGGTTAGGGTTAGGGTTAGGTTTCTCTTAGGGTTAGGGTTAGGGTTAGGGTTAGTGTTCTCTTAGGGATAGGGTTAGGGTTAGGGTTAGGGTTAGGGTTAGTGTTCTCTTGTTAGGGTTAGGGTTAGGGTTAGGGTTAGGTTTAGGGTTAGGGTTACGGTTACGGTTACGGTTACGGTTACGGTTACGGTTAGGGTTCTCTTATGGTTAGGGTTAGGGTTCTCTTAGAGTTAGGGTTAGGGGTAGGGTTAGGGTTAGGGTTAAGGTTAGGTTAGGGTTAGGGTTAGGGTTAGGCTTAGGATTAGGGTTAGGGTTATGGTTAGGGTTAGGGTTATGGTTAGTTTAGGGTTAGGATTAGTGTTCTCTTAGGGTTAGGGTTAGGGTTAGGGTTAGGATTAGTATTAGGGTTAGGGTTAGGGTTAGGTTTAGCGTTAGGGGTAGGTTTTGGGTTAGGTTTAGGGTTAGTGTTAGGGTTAGTGTTAAAGTTAGGGTTAGGGTTAGGGTTAGGTTTAGGGTTAGGGTTAGGTTTAGGCTTAGCGTTAGGCTTAAGGTTAGGCTTAGGGTTAGGGTTAGGGTTAGGGTTAGGGTTAGGGTTAGGGTTAGCGTTATGTTTAGTGTTTGGGTTAGGGTTCTCTTAGAGTTAGGGTTAGGGTTAGGGTTAGGGTTAGGGTTAGGGTTACGGTTACGGTTACGGTTACGGTTAGAGTTCTCTTATGGTTAGGGTTAGGGTTCTCTTAGAGTTAGGGTTAGGGTTAGGGTTAGGGTTAGGGTTAGGGTTAGGATTAGTGTTCTATTAGGGTTAGGGTTAGGGTTACTGTTAGTGTCAGGATTAGGGTTAGGGTTCTCTTATGGTAAGGGTTAGGGTTCTCTTAGAGATAGGTTTACGGTTAGGGTTAGGGTTAGGGTTAGGGTTAGGGTTATGGTTTATGATTTCTGTTCTCTTAGGGTTAGGGTTATGGTTAGGGTTAGGGTTAGGGTTAGGATTAGGATTAGGGTTAGGGTTAGGGTTAGGGTTAGGGTTAATGTTAGGTTTAGGGTTAGGGTTAGGGTTAGGGCTAGGGTTAGGGTTAGGGTTAGGGTTAGGGTTAGGATTAGGGTAAGGGTTAGGGTTAGGGTTAGGTTTAGAGTTAGGATCAAGGTTAGTGATAGCGTTAGTGTTAGTGTTCTCTTAGAGTTAGGGTTAGGGTTAGGTTTAGGGTTAGAGTTAGGGAAAGGGTTACAATTAGGGTTAGGGTTAGGTTTAGGGTTCACTTAGGGTTAGGGTTAGGGTTAGGGTTAGTGATCTCTTAGGTTTTGGTTTAAGGTTAGGGTAAGGGTTAAGGTTAAAGTTAGGGTTAGGGTTAGGGTTAGCGTTAGGGTTAGGGTTAGGGTTAGGGTTAGGGTTAGGGTTAGGGTTAGGGTTAGGGTTAGGTTTCTCTTAGGGTTAGGGTTAGGGTTAGGGTTAGTGTTCTCTTAGGGATAGGGTTAGGGTTAGGGTTAGGGTTAGTGTTCTCTTGTTAGGGTTAGGGTTAGGGTTAGGGTTAGGGTTAGGGTTAGGGTTAGGGTTAGGGTTAGGGTTAGCGTTATGTTTAGTGTTTGGGTTAGGGTTCTCTTAGAGTTAGGGTTAGGGTTAGGGTTAGGGTTAGGGTTAGGGTTAGGGTTACGGTTACGGTTACGGTTAGGGTTCTCTTATGGTTAGGGTTAGGGTTCTCTTAGAGTTAGGGTTAGGGTTAGGGTTAGGGTTAGGGTTAGGGTTAGGGTTAGGATTAGTGTTCTATTAGGGTTAGGGTTAGGGTTACTGTTAGTGTTAGGATTAGGGTTAGGGTTCTCTTATGGTAAGGGTTAGGGTTCTCTTAGAGATAGGTTTACGGTTAGGGTTAGGGTTAGGGTTAGGTTTAGGGTTATGGTTTAGGATTTCTGTTCTCTTAGGGTTAGGGTTATTGTTAGGGTTAGGGTTAGGGTTAGGATTAGGATTAGGGTTAGGGTTAGGGTTAGGGTTAGGGTTAATGTTAGGTTTAGGGTTAGGGTTAGGGTTAGGGCTAGGGTTAGGGTTAGGGTTAGGGTTAGGGTTAGGATTAGGGTTAGGGTTAGGGTTAGGGTTAGGTTTAGGGTTAGGATCAAGGTTAGTGATAGCGTTAGTGTTAGTGTTCTCTTAGAGTTAGGGTTAGGGTTAGGTTTAGGGTTAGAGTTAGGGAAAGGGTTACAATTAGGGTTAGGGTTAGGTTTAGGGTTCACTTAGGGTTAGGGTTAGGGTTAGTGTTAGTGATCTCTTAGGTTTTAGTTTAAGGTTAGGGTAAGGGTTAGGGTTAAAGTTAGGGTTAGGGTTAGGGTTAGCGTTAGGGTTAGGGTTAGGGTTAGGGTTAGGTTTCTCTTAGGGTTAGGGTTAGGGTTAGGGTTAGTGTTCTCTTAGGGATAGGGTTAGGGTTAGGGTTAGGGTTAGTGTTCTCTTGTTAGGGTTAGTGTTAGGGTTAGGGTTAGGGTTAGGGTTACGGTTACGGTTACGGTTACGGTTACGGTTAGGGTTCTCTTATGGTTAGGGTTAGGGTTCTCTTAGAGTTAGGGTTAGGGTTAGGGGTAGGGTTAGGGTTAAGGTTAGGGTTAGGGTTAGGGTTAGGGTTAGGGTTAGGGTTAGGGTTAGTGTTAGGGTTAGGGTTAGGGTTAGGGTTAGGGTTAGGGTTAGGGCTAGGGTTAGTTTTAGGATTAGGATTAGGGTTAGGGTTAGTGTTCTCTTATGGTTAGGGTTAGGGTTAGGGTTAGGGTTAGGGTTAGGGTTAGGTTTAGGGTTCCCTTATGGTTTGTGTTAGGGTT
>NW_028136867.1:10000-25000 GCF_965140915.1 Aythya marila | reverse complement strand
GCCTTTTCGGGCTTTTTCGCACCTTTCCGGGAATTTCCGACGCTTTCCGCGCCATCGGACCCGCTCGGGAACCGCTCGACCGACCCGCGGACGTGCGCCTTCGCAAACGCGCGCGCGCGCGCGCTCCCGTCGCTGCCGGGCAGACCCCGACGCCGTTCTCGCGGCCGGACCTGCAGCGACCCCTACAGGTCGCCGCCGGCTAAGCAAACATGGCGACCGCGGCAGGGTAGACCTGGCGGCCGCAGGAAGCTACGGGGAGACCAGGCGGCCGCGGGACGACGCGGGGACACCAGGCGGCCGCGGCAGGATCGGCAGACGAGGCGACGGGGGGATGCGGTAGACCTGGCAACCTCGGCGGGACGCGGGGAGACCTGGCGGCCGCAGGAGGGCACCGGGACACCTGGCGGCCGCAGGACGACACGGGGAGACGTGGCGGCAACGGGGGGCACACGGTAGACCTGGCAACCTCAGGGGGACACGGGGAGACCCGCCGGCCGGGAACCGACAGCGCCGGCCCGCCTTCCTTCGCTTTTCCCACGGGCCCTTCCGGCACTTTTCGCACCTTTCCGGGAATTTCCGACGCTTTCCGCGCCATCGGACCCGCTCGGGAACCGCTCGACCGACCCGCGGACGGGAGCCCTCGCAAACGCGCTCGCGCCCGCGCTCCCGTCGCTGCCGGGCAGACCCCGACGCCGTTCTCGCGGCCGGACCTGCAGCGACCCCTACAGGTCGCCGCCGGCTAAGCAAACATGGCGACCGCGCCCGGGTAGACCTGGCGGCTGCTGTCCGCAGCGCTTAGACGAGGCGCCCGCGGCGCCCCGAGGCGGGGAACACCTGCCGGCCGGGAACCAACCCCGCCGTCCTTTCCCTAGCAGGGCTCTGCCTTGCCTTGCTCGGCTTTCAACCGCATTGCTCTGCTCTCCTGTGCCGTGCTAGGCTTCTCTCGGAGACCGTCCCGCGGGCTTTGATGCCGAGTCGATCGCTATAATTACGAACGCATAAACCGTCAGACACAGAACTTGGCCTCCCCGCAGCCCAGCGACCGTTCCCTCGGAACTGGCACGAGGGGGCAGCAGGCCTGCACACCCAGCACGGTCTTTTCTGTAAGTAACAACATGATTCCCACAACTACGCTGGAAGAAAGGCAACAATAAAGAAATAAACAGATAAAGCAAGACATGGTTCTTGCCCAACGTCACGGTGGACCAGGAGATGTGAAGGAGGCTGGGGAGAGGGCGATCAGGGTACAGCCACTGTCCAAGTCCGGCTGCCACCTGCACACAACATGAGAGCCCTCCGGTCTCCCCCCAACAGGCACTTGGAACCCAAAGGAGGGCTGGCCGCCAGCTCGCTACGTTCGCTTTGCTCCTCTTTGTTTTGCCTTGCTCCGCTTTGCTTTGCTCTTGCTGGCACAGTTTTGCTTTTCCATACCTCCTTTCCTCTGCTGTTCTTGCCCCGGCTTTGCTTTGCTTTGCCTCAGATTCTTTTGCTGTTTCTTTCCTGGCAATGCTTTGCTTTTCCTTGTGCTACGTTCCCTTGCTCTGCTTTGCCTTGCTAAGTTTTGCCTTTTCTGGACATGTTTTGCTTTTTTTTTTTTTTTTTTTTTTTTTTTTAAGTGTTCATTGCATTCTTTTGTTTTCCTTTTGGACCTATCTGATGTGTTTTTAGAGGCCGCGCTTTGCTTTTCCAGGCGCTGGATGTCATTGCTTTTCCCTATGCCGCTAGGTCTTTTCCATAGCAGGGCTTTGCTTTGTCTTGCTCAGCTTTCATCCGCATTGCTCCGCTCTCCTGTGCCGTGCTAGGCTTCCTTTGGAGACCGTCTCACTGATTTTGCTGCTGAGTCGATTGGTAAATTTATGAACGCATCAACCGTCAGACACAGAACTTGGCCTCCCCGCAGCCCAGCCACTGTCCCCTCGGAACCGGCGCGTGGGGGCAGCAGGCCTGGCCGCCCGACATGGTCCATACTTTGTCCCTAGCCATGCGGCGAGCTGGCTTGGGTGGGCCACACTGCTAGTTGTGTGTGTGAGGTTCTCAAAACAGTAAGGAACTACGTGATTCCCACAACTACGGTGGTAGAAATCCACAACAAACAACAACAAAATGTGTATATATATATATATATATAAAACCAGCTAAAGCAAGACATGGTTCTTGCCCGGTGTCACAGTGGACTAGGAGCTGTGAAGAAGGCTGAGGAGTGGGCGATCAGGGTACAACCACTGTCCAAGTCTGGCTGCCACCTGCACACAAAATGGAGCCCTCCGATCTCTCCCCCACAGACACTTGGAACCCAAAGGAGGGCTGGCCGCCAGCTCGCTACGTTTGCTTTGCTTCTCTTTGTTTTGCCTTGCTCCGCTTTGCTTTGCTCTTGCTGGCACGGTTTTGCTATTCCATACCTCCTTTCCTCTGCTGTTCTTGCCCCGGCTTTGCTTTGCTTTGCCTCAGATTCTTTTGCTGTTTCTTTCCTGGCAATGCTTTGCTTTTCCTTGTGCTACGTTCCCTTGCTCTGCTTTGACTTGCTCTGCTTTCCCTTCCCTGGCCATGCTTTCCTTGGTTTACCTTTGGTTTACAGACCTGGCACTGCTTTGCTTTTCCTACCCGTGCTGTGCTTTGCCTTGCCTCGCCTCAAACTGCTTTGCTTTCCTTTGTTTGCTTTATCTTTCCTAGTTATGCTTTGCTTTTCCTGGTGCTACTTTCCTTTGCTCAGCTTTGCCTTCCTTGGCCGTGCTTTGTTTTGCTTTACGGGGCCACGCTTGCCTTTTTTCACCTTTGCCTTGCTCTCTTTTGCCTCACCTGCTCCTGCTCTCACTTCCAGTTTCTGGCCATGCTTACCTTTGTTTTGCTTTACTTTGTATTCCTGGCACTGCTTTGCTTTTCCTTTTGCTACTTTCTTTTGTTCTGCTTTGCCTTGCCTGGCCATGCTTTGCTTTGCTTTGCTTTGTATTCCTGGCATTGCTTTGCTTTTCCTTCTCTGCTCTGCTTAGCTTCTCTTAACCCTGCTCTGATTTGCCTTACCTTGAACTTTTTCGCTTTGTTGTGGTTTTATTTATTTTTTGTTTGTTTGTTTGTTTTTATTTTTTTTCATTAATATTTTTTTTCGTTCTCTTTACCAGCACTGCTTTGCATTTCCTGGTACTACTTTCCTTTGTTCTGCTTTGCCTTCCTGTGCTTTGCCTTCCCTGGCCTTGCTTTGTTTTGCTTTATCAGGCCATGCTTTCCTTGGTTTACCTTTGGTTTACAGACCTGGCACTGCATTGCTTTTCCTACCCGTGCTGTGCTTTGCCTTGCCTCAAAGTGCTTTGCTGTCCTTTGCTTGCTTTGTCTTCCCTCGTTATGCTTTGCTTTTCCTGGTGCTACTTTCCTTTGCTCAGCTTTGCCTTCCCTCGCCGTGCTTTGTTTTGCTTTATGGGGCCATGCTTGCCTTTGTTTAGCTTCGCTCTGCTCTGCTTTGCCTTGCTATGTTTTGCCTTTTCTGGACATGCTTTGCATCTATTTTTTTTTTTATTCTCATTATTTTTCCTTTTTTTTTTTTTTTTTTTTAATTTAAATGTTCATTACATTCTTTTGTTTTTCTTTTGGACCTATCTGATGTGTTTTTACAGGCCGTGCTTTCCTTTTCCAGGCCCTGGTTGTCACTGCTTTTCCTTATGCCGCTAGTTCTTTTTCTTAGCAGGGTTTTACTCTGTCTTGCTCAGCTTTTATCCGCATTGCTCTGCTCTCCTGTGCTGTGCTAGGTTTCTTTTAGAGACTTTCCCACTGGTTTTACTGGGCTAGCCGCCAGCTCGCTACGTTTGCTTTGCTTCTCTCTGTTTTGCCTTATTCCGCTTTGCTTTGCTCTTCGTGGCACAGTTTTGCTTTCCCATACCTCCTTTCCTCTGCTGTTCTTGCCCCAGCTTTGCCTCAGACTGCTTTGCTTTTGCTTTCCTGAAAATGCTTTGCTTTTCCTTGTGCTACGTTCCCTTGCTCTGCTTTGACTTGCTCAGCTTTCCCTTCCCTGGCCATGCTTTCCTTGGTTTACCTTTGGTTTACAGACCTGGCACTGCATTGCTTTTCCAAACCATGCTGTGCTTTGCCTTGCCTCAAAGTGCTTTGCTGTCCTTTGCTTGCTTTGTCTTCCCTCGTTATGCTTTGCTTTACCTGGTGTTACTTTCCTTTGCTCAGCTTTGCCCTCCCTGGCCTTGCTTTTTTTTTTTTTTTTGCTTTACGGGGCCATGCTTTCCTTTGTTTACCTTTGCTTTCCTCTACTTTGTTCTGCTATGCTATGCCTTTCCTGGTCATGCTTTGCATTTTTTTATTATTATTATTATTATTATTTTTTATTTATTTGATGTTCATTCCATGCTTTATATTTTCCTTTTATATCTTTTTCTTGTGTTTTCTCTGGCCGTGCTTTGCTTTTCCAGGCCCTGGTTGTCACTGCTTTTCCTTATGCCGCTAGGTCTTTTCCCTAGCAGGGCTTTGCTTTGTCTCGCTCAGCTTTCATCCGCATTGCTCTGCTCTCCTGTGCCGTGCTAGGCTTCCTTTGGAGACCGTCTCACTGATTTTGCTGCTGAGTCGGTTGGTAAATTTCTGAACGCATAAACCGTCAGACACAGAACTTGGCCTCCCCGCAGCCCAGCCACTGTCCCCTCGGAACTGGAGGCCGGGTGCAGCAGGCCTGGCCGCCCGACATGGTCCATTCTTTGTCCCTAGCCATGCGGCGAGCCGCCAGGGGACCCTTAACTGCTACTCGTGTGGTGATAGTGTTCAGTGAGAATTTCAACGAGAATAAGTAACTACATGATTCCCACAACTACGGTGGAAGAAATCCACAACAAACAACAACAAAATGTATATAGATATATAAAACCAGCTAAAGCAAGACATGGTTCTTGCCGGCTGTCACAGTGGACTAGGAGCTGTGAAGAAGGCTGAGGAGTGGGCGATCAGGGTACAACCACTGTCCAAGTCCGGCTGCCACCTGTACACAACATGGAGGCCCTCCGGTCTCCCCCACAGACACTTGGAACCCAAAGGAGGGCTGGCCGCCAGCTCGCTACGTTCGCTTTGCTTCTCTTTGTTTTGCCTCGCTCCGCTTTGCTTTGCTCTTGCTGGCACAGTTTTGCTTTTCCATACCTCCTTTCCTCTGCTGTTCTTGCCCCTGCTTTGCCTCAGAGTGTTTTGCTCTTTCTCTCCTGAACATACTTTGCATTTCCTTGTGCTACTTTCCTTTGCTTTGCTTTTCCTTGCTCTGCTTTGCCTTCCCTGGCCATGCTTTCCTTTGCTTTATCAGGCCATGCTTTCCTTGGTTTAGCTTTGCTTTATAGACCTGGCACTGGTTTGCTTTTCCTACCCATGCTGTGCTTTGCCTTGCCTCAAAGTGCTTTGCTTTTCCTTTGCTTGCTTTGCATTTCCTGGTTATGCTTTGCTTTTCCTTTTGCTACTTTCCTTAGCTCTGCTTTGCCTTCCCTGGCCTTGCTTTCGTTTGCTGTTTCAGGCTATTTTTTCCTTTCTTTAGCTTTGCTTTGCTCTGCTTTGCTTTGCTTTGCTTTGCCTTTCATCTTTTATTCTTTTTTTTTTTTTTTTTTTAATTTTTTTTTTTTCATGTTCCTTGCATGATTTGTTTTCCTTTTGGACCTATCTGATGTGTTTTTACTGGCCGTGCTTTGCTTTTCCAGGCCCTGGTTGTCACTGCTTTTCCCTATGCCTAGCAGGGCTTTTCCTTGTCTCGCTCAGCTTTCATCCACATTGCTCTGCTCTCCTGTGCCGTGCTAGGCTTCCTTTGGAGACCGTCTCACTGATTTTGCTGCTGAGTCGAATGGTAAATTTCTGAACGCATAAACCGTCAGACACAGAACTTGGCCTCCCCGCAGCCCAGCCACTGTCCCCTCGGAACTGGAGGCCGGGTGCAGCAGGCCTGGCCGCCCGACATGGTCCATTCTTTGTCCCTAGTCATGCGGCGAGCCGCCAGGGGACCCCTAACTTCTACTCGTGTGGTGATAGTGTTCAGTGAGAATTTCAACGAGAATAAGTAACTACATGATTCCCACAACTACGGTGGAAGAAATCCACAACAAACAACAACAAAATGTATATAGATATATAAAACCAGCTAAAGCAAGACATGGTTCTTGCCGGGTGTCACAGTGGACTAGGAGCTGTGAAGAAGGCTGAGGAGTGGGCGATCAGGGTCCAGCCACTGTCCATTTCCGGCTGCCACCTGTACACAACATGGAGGCCCTCCGGTCTCCCCCACAAACACTTGGAACCCAAAGGAGGGCTGGCCACCAGCTCGCTACGTTCGCTTTGCTTCTCTTTGTTTTGCCTCGCTCCGCTTTGCTTTGCTCTTGCTGGCACAGTTTTGCTTTTCCATACCTCCTTTCCTCTGCTGTTCTTGCCCCTGCTTTGCCTCAGAGTGTTTTGCTCTTTCTCTCCTGGAAATACTTTGCATTTCCTTGTGCTACTTTCCTTTGCTTTGCTTTTCCTTGCTCTGCTTTGCCTTCCCTGGCCATGCTTTCCTTGGTTTAGCTCTGCTTTATAGACCTGGCACTGCTTTGCTTTTCCTACCCGTGCTGTGCTTTGCCTTGCCTCGCCTCAAACTGCTTTGCTTTCCTTTGTTTGCTTTATCTTTCCTAGTTATGCTTTGCTTTTCCTGGTGCTACTTTCCTTTGCTCAGCTTTGCCTTCCCTGGCCGTGCTTTGTTTTGCTTTACGGGGCCACGCTTGCCTTTTTTTACCTTTGCCTTGCTCTTTTTTGCCTCACCTGCTCCTGCTCTCATTTCCATTTTCCGGCCATGCTTACCTTTGTTTTGCTTTACTTTGTATTCCTGGCACTGCTTTGCTTTTCCTTTTGCTACTTTCTTTTGTTCTGCTTTGCCTTGCCTGGCCATGCTTTGCTTTGCTTTGCTTTGTATTCCTGGCATTGCTTTGCTTTTCCTTCTCTGCTCTGCTTAGCTTCTCTTAACCCTGCT
This sequence comes from Aythya marila, assembly GCF_965140915.1. NCBI lineage: Eukaryota > Metazoa > Chordata > Aves > Anseriformes > Anatidae > Aythya > Aythya marila. Next base: position 18,048 of record NW_028136867.1, on the reverse strand, counting down.
CTGATTTGCCTTACCTTGAACTTTTTCGCTTTGTTGTGGTTTTATTTATTTTTTGTTTGTTTGTTTGTTTTTATTTTTTTTCATTAATATTTTTTTTCTTTCTCTTTCCTGGCACTGCTTTGCTTTTCCTGGTGCTACTTTCCTTTGCTCAGCTTTGCCTTCCCTGGCCATGCTTTGTATTGCTTTACGGGGCCATGCTTGCCTTTTTTCACCTTTGCCTTGCTCTCTTTTGCCTCACCTGCTCCTGCTCTCACTTCCAGTTTCCGGCCATGCTTACCTTTGTTTTGCTTTACTTTGTATTCCTGGCACTGCTTTGCTTTTCCTTTTGCTACTTTCTTTTGTTCTGCTTTGCCTTGCCTGGCCATGCTTTGCTTTGCTTTGCTTTGCCTTGCTTTGTATTCCTGGCATTGCTTTGCTTTTCCTTCTCTGCTCTGCTTAGCTTCTCTTCACCCTGCTCTGATTTGCCTTACCTCAAACTTTTTCGCTTTGTTGTGCTTTTTATTGGTGTTTTTTTTTTTTTTTGTTGTTGTTCTTTTTTTATTTATTTATTTACTTTGACTTCTTTCTCTTTCCTGGCACTGCTTTGCTTTTCCTGGTGCTACTTTCCTTTGCTCAGCTTTGCCTTCCCTGGCCGTGCTTTGTTTTGCTTTACGGGGCCATGCTTGCCTTTGTTTAGCTTTGCTCTGCTCTGCTTTGCCTTGCTATGTTTTGCCTTTTCTGGACATGCTTTGCATCTATTTCTTTTATTATTATTATTATTTATTCTTTTTTTTTTTTTTTTCCTTTAAATGTTCATTGCATTCTTTTGTTTTCCTTTTGGACCTATCTGATGTGTTTTTACAGACCGTGCTTTCCTTTTCCAGGCCCTGGTTGTCACTGCTTTTCCTTATGCCGCTCGGTCTTTTCCTTAGCAGGGTTTTACTCTGTCTTGCTCAGCTTTTATCCGCATTGCTCTGCTCTCCTGTGCTGTGCTAGGTTTCTTTTGGAGACTGTCCCACTGGTTTTACTGGGCTAGCCGCAAGCTCCTTACGTTTGCTTTGCTTCTTTTTGTTTTGCCTTACTCCGCTTTGCTTTGCTCTTGCTGGCACAGTTTTGTTTTCCCATATCTCCTTTCCTCTGCTGTTCTTGCCCCAGCTTTGCCTCAGACTGCTTTGCTTTTGCTTTCCTGAAAATGCTTTGCTTTTCCTTGTGCTACGTTCCCTTGCTCTGCTTTGACTTGCTCAGCTTTCCCTTCCCTGGCCATGCTTTCCTTGGTTTAGCTCTGCTTTATAGACCTGGCACTGCTTTGCTTTTCCTACCCGTGCTGTGCTTTGCCTTGCCTCGCCTCAAACTGCTTTGCTTTCCTTTGTTTGCTTTGTCTTCCCTGGTTATGCTTTGCTTCTCCTGGTGCTACTTTCCTTTGCTCAGCTTTGCCTTCCTTGGCCGTGCTTTGTATTGCTTTACGGGGCCATGCTTGCCTTTTTTTACCTTTGCCTTGCTCTCTTTTGCCTCGCCTGCTCCTGCTCTCACTTCCAGTTTCTGGTCATGCTTACCTTTGTTTTGCTTTACTTTGTATTCCTGGCACTGCTTTGCTTTTCCTTTTGCTACTTTCTTTTGTTCTGCTTTGCCTTGCCTGGCCATGCTTTGCTTTGCTTTGCTTTGCCTTGCTTTGTATTCCTGGCATTGCTTTGCTTTTCCTTCTCTGCTCTGCTTAGCTTCTCTTCACCCTGCTCTGATTTGCCTTACCTCAAACTTTTTCGCTTTGTTGTGCTTTTTATTGGTGTTTTTTTTTTTGTTGTTGTTGTTCTTTTTTTATTTATTTATTTACTTTGACTTCTTTCTCTTTCCTGGCACTGCTTTGCTTTTCCTGGTGCTACTTTCCTTTGCTCAGCTTTGCCTTCCCTCGCCGTGCTTTGTTTTGCTTTATAGGGCCATGCTTGCCTTTGTTTAGCTTCGCTCTGCTCTGCTTTGCCTTGCTATGTTTTGCCTTTTCTGGACATGCTTTGCATCTATTTCTTTTATTATTATTATTATTTATTCTTTTTTTTTTTTTTTTCCTTTAAATGTTCATTGCATTCTTTTGTTTTCCTTTTGGACCTATCTGATGTGTTTTTACAGACCGTGCTTTCCTTTTCCAGGCCCTGGTTGTCACTGCTTTTCCCTATGCCTAGCAGGGCTTTTCCTTAGCAGGGTTTTACTCTGTCTTGCTCAGCTTTTATCCGCATTGCCCTGCTGTCCTGTGTTGTGCTAGGTTTCTTTTGGAGACTGTCCCACTGGTTTTACTGAGCTAGCCGCAAGCTCCTTACGTTTGCTTTGCTTCTCTCTGTTTTGCCTTGCTCCGCTTTGCTTTGCTCTTCGTGGCACAGTTTTGCTTTCCCATACCTCCTTTCCTCTGCTGTTCTTGCCCCAGCTTTGCCTCAGACTGCTTTGCTTTTGCTTTCCTGAAAATGCTTTGCTTTTCCTTGTGCTACGTTCCTTTGCTCTGCTTTGACTTGCTCAGCTTTCCCTTCCCTGGCCACGCTTTCCTTGGTTTAGCTCTGCTTTATAGACCTGGCACTGCTCTGCCTTTCCTACCCGTGCTGTGCTTTGCCTTGCCTCAAAGTGCTTTGCTTTCCTTTGCTTGCTTTGCATTTCCTGGTTATGCTTTGCTTCTCCTGGTGCTACTTTCCTTTGCTCTGCTTTGCCTTCCCTCGCCGTGCTTTCGTTTGCTGTTTCAGGCCATTTTTTCCTTTCTTTAGCTTTGCTTTGCTCTGCTTTGCTTTGCTTTGCTTTGCCTTTCATCTTTTATTCTTTTTTTTTTTTTTTTTTTTTAATTTTTTTTTTTTTTTCATGTTCCTTGCATGATTTGTTTTCCTTTTGGACCTATCTGATGTGTTTTTACTGGCCGTGCTTTCCTTTTCCAGGCCCTGGTTGTCACTGCTTTTCCCTATGCCTAGCAGGGCTTTTCCTTGTCTCGCTCAGCTTTCATCCGCATTGCTCTGCTCTCCTGTGCCGTGCTAGGCTTCCTTTGGAGACCGTCTCACTGATTTTGCTGCTGAGTCGATTGGTAAATTTATGAACGCATAAACCGTCAGACACAGAACTTGGCCTCCCCGCAGCCCAGCCACTGTCCCCTCGGAACCGGCGCGTGGGGGCAGCAGGCCTGGGCGCCCGACATGGTCCATTCTTTGTCCCCAGCCACGCGGCGAGCTGGCTTGGGTGGGCCACACTGCTAGTTGTGTGTGTGAGGTTCTCAAAGACAGTAAGGAACTACACGATTCCCACAACTACGGTGGAAGAAATCCACCACAAGAACAACAACAACAACAAAATAGATAGAGATATATAAAACGTCACGGTGGACTAGGAGATGTGAAGGAGGCTGGGGAGAGAGCTGTCAGGGTACAGCCACTGTCCGAGTCTGGCTGCCACCTGTACACAACATGGAGCCCTCCGGTCTCCCCCCCACAGACACTTGGAACCCAAAGGAGGGCTGGCCGCCAGCTCGCTACATTCACTCTGCTTCTCTTTGTTTTGCCTTGGTCGGCTTTGCTTTGCTCTTGCTGGCACAGTTTTGCTTTTCCATACCTCCTTTCCTCTGCTGTTCTTGCCTCAGATTGCTTTGCTTTTTCTCTCCTGGAAATGCTGTGTTGTTCCTTGTGCTGCTTTGCTTTGCTTTGCTTTGCTTTGCTTTGCTTTGCTTTGCTTTGCTTTGCTTTGCTTTGCTTTGTTTTGCTTTTTCTTTCCTGAGCCTGCTACGTTTTTACTTGTGCGGTCATGCTTTATTTTTTATTTCTTTGCTTCGTATTCCTGTCAGTGCTTTGCTTTACCTTCTCTGCTCTTCTGGACCTTTCTTAGCCTCGCTGTGCTTTGCTTTGCCTCAAAGTGCTTTCTTTCCTTGGCTTTCCCTTTCGTGGCACCGCTTTGTTTTTCCCTGTGCTCCTTTCCTTAGCTTTGCTGTCTTTATGAATGCATAAAGAAGTTCATGAAACTTGTTTCTGAACACACAGAAAAGTTAGCCGGCCCGCAGCCCGGCAGCTGTCCCCTCGCAGCTGGCGGGCAGGGACAGGGATCTGGCTACCGGGCCAGGTCTATTCTGTTGCCCACCGTTGTGCGGAGAGCCAGCAGGTGGGCTCCGTTGCTATTCGTCTGGGGAGGGGTGTGGGTTGAGAACAACAATCAATAACTACTCGATTCCTAAAACGAAAGGGGGAAACAGACGGAGAAGACTATTATTATTCCTACTTCTACTATTTGTATTACGTTTTAATGATATTTATTTCTATTACTATTTAATACTTTTATTTCTAATAACTTTTTAGTAGTATATAATAATAGCATTATTATTATTATTATTATTATTATTATTATTATTATTATTATTATTATTATTATTATTATTATTATTATTTTATATAATGATAAGCAGCTAAAGCAAAGCAGCCAGGCAGCCAGCCAAACTGAGTGGCACAGGTGGGGAGCCGTTCGCGGCCGAGCAGGAGCCTCTGATGTCAGAGCGAGAGCGAGAGGCGGCCCGAGGCAACCGGGGGCCGCTGCCACACCCTGGCCTTCTCAAACGCCCAGCTCCCCGTAAGCCAGCAACGGGCCCCTTTTCCTCATGGGTGGGTGGGGGGTGCGATTTCGACTGACGCTAAGTTAACTCCGCATTTTGTTTTGGCAGCACCGTTTTGCTTTGCTTTGCTTTCCCTGGCCCTGCGTTGCTTCGCTTCGCTTTGTATTCAAGGTACTGCTTGGCTTTTCCTGGCCCTGTTTTACTTTGGATTTTCTCTTCCTGACCGTGCTTTGCTTTTCCTGGCCTCGCTTTGTTTCGTTTTGCTTGACTTTGTATTCGTGACACCGCTTTTCTTTCCCTGGACCTCCTTTGCTTTGGTTTTTCTCGCCCTTCTTTGCTTTGCTTTTGCTGGCCCTGCCTCGCTTTGTTTTGCTTGACGTTGTATTCAAGACACCGCTTTTCTTTTCCTGGACCTCTTTTGCTTTGGTTTTTCTCGCCTTTCTTTGTTTTGCTTTTGCTGGCCCTGCCTCGCTTTGTTTTGCTTGACGTTGTATTCAAGATACCGCTTTTCTTTCCCCCACCCCCCAGGAAATCCTTAGCTTAGTTTTTTTTTGTTTGTTTGTTTGTTTTTCCCCACCCTTCTTTGTTTTGCTTTTGCTGGCCCTGCCTCGCTTTGCTTTGCTTTACTTTGTATTCGTGACACCACTTTTCTTTTCCTGGACCTCTTCTGCTTTGGTTTTTCTTGCCCTTCTTGGCTTTGCTTTTCCTTTTGCCTCTTTCTTTTCCCTAGCAGGGCTTTGCTTTGTCTCGCTCTGCTTTGCGTTGCATTGCTCAGCTCTGCTTTGCCGTGCTAGGTAGGCTTCTTTTGCAGACCGTCGCACCGATTTGGGCGACGAGTCGATCGGTGTATTTATGAACGCATAAAGCCTCAGGCGCACACCGTGGCCTCCCTCCCCGCAGCCCGACGACTGTCCCCCGGGAGCTGGAGGGTGGCGACAGGAAGCCTGGCCACCCACCCAGCATGGTCTATTCCTCATCCCCCGCCGTCCGGCGAGCCGCCAGGTGGGTCCCGCTGCTGCTGTTCGTCTGGGGACGGGCTTGGGTGAGGTTTTTTAGGACGATAAGCGACATTACACGATTCCCAATGATTTGGGTTCGTTTTGCTTTGCTTTCCTTTTCCTCGCTTTACTTATCGTCGCTCTTCCCCGCTTTGCTTTTCCCGCACCTGCTTCGACATGCTTTCCTTAGAGCTGCATCTTTCTGGGGGGTTTTGGTTTGTATTCCCGGCACCGATTTCCTTTTCTTTGCTCTGCTTTGCCGTTCCTACTCCGCTTTGTTTTTTGCTCTTTTGATGCGTTTACACACACAGGAACGCTGGGTCACCTACTTCGGCCTCCCCACAGCCCGCCAACCGTCCCTTCGCAGCTGGCAGGTGGGGGTGCGGGGGTCGGCCACCCAGCCAAGTCTATTCCAGGACCCCCGCTGACTGGGGAGCCGCCACCTGAGCTCAACTGCCGTTTGCCTGAGGAGGCTGGGGGAGGGGGGGGGGGGGGGGGGGGTGAGGGGGAGCTGAGGACTAGGGGGGTGGGGGAGGTTTTGAAAGACGGTAAGGAATGACACGATTCCTGAAGCTACAGCGGAAAACAGGCAACAGAACTAACTAATAATAAACGTAAAGATAAGAGTAGTTATTTTGCAAAGCGGCTAAAGCAAAGCGGCCAGGCAGTCAGCCGCACTGCGCGGCACAGGTGGCGAGCCTCTGGCGGCCGAGCAAGAGCCTCTGACGTCAGAGCGAGCTGCGGCCCGAAGCAGCCGGGGTCCGGGGCCGCGCCCTCGCCTTCCCGACCGGCGCCGGCGCCCCGCCCCGCCCCGTCCACTGCAAAGGCTGCAAAGGGCGGAGGAGAGGGAGGGAGAAGTGGGGAGGGGGCGGAGGCGGCCATTGAAGTGCGTAGACGGCCGCTGTCAGATGCAGGCCGCCACGTCTACCCGTCCCTCCCACCCTCCGGGCCCCGTGGAGCGACCAGGTCTACTTCTCCCTCCTCCCCGCTCTCTCCCCCGCCCCCTCCCGCCTCGTGGAGCCACCAGGTCTACTTCTCCCTCCTCCTCCCCGCTCTCTCCCCTCCGCCCCCTCCCGCCCCGTGGAGCCACCAGGTCTACTTCTCCCTCCTCCTCCCCGCTCTGTCCCCCCGCCCCCTCCCGCCCCGTGGAGCCACCAGGTCTACTTCTCCCTCCTCCCCGCTCTCTCCCCCGCCCCCTCCCGCCTCGTGGAGCCACCAGGTCTACTTCTCCCTCCTCCTCCCCGCTCTCTCCCCCCCGCCCCCTCCCGCCCCGTGGAGCCACCAGGTCTACTTCTCCCTCCTCCTCCCCGCTGTCCCCCCGCCCCCTCCCGCCCCGTGGAGCCACCAGGTCTACTTCTCCCTCCTCCTCCCCGCTCTCCCCCCCGCCCCCTCCCGCCCCGTGGAGCCACCAGGTCTACTTCTCCCTCCTCCTCCCCGCTCTCTCCCCCCCGCCCCCTCCCGCCCCGTGGAGCCACCAGGTCTACTTCTCCCTCCTCCTCCCCGCTGTCCCCCCGCCCCCTCCCGCCCCGTGGAGCCACCAGGTCTACTTCTCCCTCCTCCTCCCCGCTCTGTCCCCCCGCCCCCTCCCGCCCCGTGGAGCCACCAGGTCTACTTCTCCCTCCTCCTCCCCGCTCTGTCCCCCCGCCCCCTCCCGCCCCGTGGAGCCACCAGGTCTACTTCTCCCTCCTCCCAGCTCTGTCCCCCCGCCCCCTCCCGCCTCGTGGAGCCGTCAGGTCTACCCCGCCGTCACGGCCACTGCTCGAGAGCGGCCCGGCTGCCTCGTCTACACGGCCACACGCACGCATGCACAAGACGGGCGCGTGCCCGCACGCTTCCCTCCGGCGGCCCGCCAGGTCTATCCACACGCCTCTCGCGTGCAGGGGAACGGCTGGGAGGCGCCATTCATTCGAATCGTTCACGCTTTTAAAAAGAAAAAGGGGAAAAAGAAAAACAAACACAAGCAGCAGCAGCAGCAGCAACAAGAAAGCACGGGTCCCGCTTGGCGGCGGGGAGACGAGAGGTCGTACAAAGCGTGCGGAGAAAGCGTTCGCTCTCAGACTCCGGCCGCCACGTCTACCCGCCGCCAGAGCCACTCGGAGCCCGCGGCAGACCGGCCGCCAGTTCCTCCCCTTTGCTTTGCTTTTGCCGGCCCTGCTTCGCTTTGCTTTTCGTGGAAGCGCTGAGTTTTGTTTGGCGTCGCGTTCGTGGCACTCGTTTGCTTTTCCTTCGTCTGCTCCGCCTCGCTCCGCTTTGCCGTTCCTCCTCCGCTTCGCTTTGCTTTTGCCGGCGCCGCTTGGCCTGGCTTTGGCTGGCGGCGCTCCGCCTTTCCGTTGCGCGCCTTCGCTTCGCCTCGTTTCGCACGGATCGCTGAGTGCAGTGACACACGCCCAGCCACGCAGAGTCGCACGGGTGGCTCGCAGGCGAGCCAGAGCCCCTGACGGCAGAGCGAGCGGCAGCCCGATGCAGCCAGGGGCCGCGCGCGGCCGCGCTCTCGGCTTCTCGAGCGGCGCCGGCTCCTC
>NW_028136867.1:0-2500 GCF_965140915.1 Aythya marila | reverse complement strand
CCTTTCGCTCCGGCCACCGGCGCCTTCAGACGCACGCTCCTGCTTTCGCACTCGCCCACGCGGCACCTCGCGCGGACGCGCGGCCGGGCGGCCGACGGGACGGCACCGGAACGAGGAGCGGCGCCCGCTCTCCGCGCCTCCGCGCGGAGACCGGCTGCGGGACGCCCCTACACCGGCCCGCCCGCCTGCTCGCTCGGCGCGGCCGGCGAGGCCGAGGGTCGAGCCGGGCGGGGAGCGCCGACAGAGGTCGCGAGCGGGGAGCGACGGGAGACGCCGCGGCGCTTGGGGGACGGCGAGGCCGCGGGCGCGCGCCGGCACGGAACGAGCGGCGGCGCCGCCGCCGCCGCCACCGCCGCCGCCACCGCCGCTCGCGCGGGGCCCGCTGGCCGCCGCCGGACACGGCGCGGCACGCCACGCCGCCGAGCGCTCGGCGGGGGCGGGGAGCCGAGACGCGCGTCTCGGCCCCTTGCAGGCGCGGGCGAGGTCGACGGCGGCCGACCGCGCGCCCGCGCGCGCGGCGTCTCCGCCGACACCGGACCGCGGAGAGAGGAGCGGGCTCCGACCCCTCTCCGGCCCCGCCGCCCGCGGGGGGCGAGCGCGGGGACCGCCGGCGGCGAGCGAGCGCGCGAGCGCGGGGGAGCGGCGCGCCCGCGAGCGCCGACCCCCCAACGACGCGCCCCGCCCGCCGCCGACGGCGAGCCCGCCCGCCCTCGCGGGCCGCCGCGGGCCGCACGAGTCTTTAAACCTCCGCCCGGCTCGGCGGCCGACAACCCTGGCGGCCCGGAGCCCGGGGCCCGCGGCCATCCCCTAACCGGGCCGGCGCTAGGCGCCGCAGCCGGCGGGAGCGCGCTGGCACGCGGGACCACACGGGTGGCTCGCCGAGGGGAGGCCGCCGAGGCGCGGACGCTAGGTACCTGGCCCTGGGATGAGGGAAACGACCCGAAGGCCCCGCGGGGGTGCCTCCCCCGCCACCGATGCCGCCGCCGGCGGCACGCGGAAAGACGGGGCGCCGAGGGGGAACCCGGCACCCGCCAGCCGGCCCCGGCGCCCCTCGGGGGAGCGTCCGCCCGCGGGGGCGCGCCCGCCGTCCGCCGCCACCACCTCGCCCTCCTCCCGGGGCCCGGGGTTTCCCTCGCTAGCCCGGCGCCGGGCGGCAGCTGCGCCCGGGAGGAGACGCGCGGCTCGGGCCGCCCGCGCGGCGCCGACCCCGCCGGCGCCTCGCCGCCGCGCGCCCGGCCGCGACGCCGCGGCGCCGCGCGCCCGACGCGCTCCCGCCGCGCCCGCCGAGCCTCGCCGGCTCCCGCGGCGACGCCGAGCCCCGCGCCCCGCGCCCGGGACGGGCGGAGGCGCGCAGGGACGGACGACCGAGCGCCCGCGCTCGCCCCTGCCCGCCCGCGCTCGGGCGGACGGCCAGAGAGCGGGCGGCGGGACGACCGATCCCCGCCCTGCCGCCACCCCCCGCCCGGAGGGGGAGCGGGACTCGCGCGCCGCCGCGGACGGCCGCCACGACGAAGGCGAACGAGCGCGGAGGACGCGCCGAGGCGCGCGGCGCCCGCCGCGGCGCGGCCGGCGCCCGGCGGCGGGGCGACGGCCTGGGCCGGCCCCGGGCGGACCGGCGGCGGACCGGCGCACGGCCGGGGGCGCGCGGCGCGGCGGCCACCGCCGCCCCGCCGGCCACCCCCGGCGGCCGCTCCGCGCCCTCCCCTCTCGCTAGCCGGCGCGCGGAGCGGCTCCGCTTCGACAAGGGCACGAGCCGCGCTCCGCGCGGAGCGGGCTCCGTCGCTCACGCGAGCGCCGCCACGCCCGGGCCGGCCGCGGCCGGCCCGGCCCCGGTAATGATCCTTCCGCAGGTTCACCTACGGAAACCTTGTTACGACTTTTACTTCCTCTAGATAGTCAAGTTCGACCGTCTTCTCGACGCTCCGCCAGGGCCGTGGCCGACCCCGCCGGGGCCGATCCGAGGACCTCACTAAACCATCCAATCGGTAGTAGCGACGGGCGGTGTGTACAAAGGGCAGGGACTTAATCAACGCGAGCTTATGACCCGCACTTACTGGGAATTCCTCGTTCATGGGGAACAATTGCAATCCCCGATCCCCATCACGAATGGGGTTCAACGGGTTACCCGCGCCTGCCGGCGGAGGGTAGACACAAGCTGAGCCACTCAGTGTAGCGCGCGTGCAGCCCCGGACATCTAAGGGCATCACAGACCTGTTATTGCTCAATCTCGGGTGGCTGAACGCCACTTGTCCCTCTAAGAAGTTGCACGCCGACCGCTCGGGGGTCGCGTAACTAGTTAGCATGCCAGAGTCTCGTTCGTTATCGGAATTAACCAGACAAATCGCTCCACCAACTAAGAACGGCCATGCACCACCACCCACGGAATCGAGAAAGAGCTCTCAATCTGTCAATCCTGTCCGTGTCCGGGCCGGGTGAGCTTTCCCGTGTTGAGTCAAATTAAGCCGCAGGCTCCACTCCTGGTGGTGCCCTTCCGTCAATT